>NW_028241207.1:0-71858 GCF_964263255.1 Lissotriton vulgaris
TATAACTGTGTGTACATGGGATCTGTACGCCTCTGTCATGCTGCTTGCTATGATACTCACAATGATTGTCACAACTACTCTGGATATGTAAAAATGGCATATTCTGTGCCATCTGAGTTGGGACATTATTTGAACTGTATAATCATTTGCTACCTATCTGTCTATATATGGAATGAGTCATACCGATCTGTAAAATAACTTTTATGGAGCTCTTGCTTCACTTTCCTTCGGCTCTTTTTTCCTGCCCTTCCCCATGGTTTAGTCATGTTGTGTTTATGTTTCGGTAAATTCATTAATCAAATTAAAAATAAATAAAACATTATTGATAATTTGTGGAAATGCTGAGACTAGTGAGGAAATTGAGTAAATAATAAGTGTGGTTTAAAGCAAGAAGAAATACTGAAATAGCTTACAATGTTCATTTTTACAGGACATAAGAAAGAACGAGGTTTCATAGATGCATATAAATTTAAATTATGTTATTACCAAAAAAGGGAAATATATATTGAATGAAGAAGTCTTTTTTAAAACAAAAAATATTGTCCAAAAATGCTTTGCCAATTCCTGTGAGGAAACCAGTAGCTGCAGAAGCGAACAAAGACATTTCCTGCAGTTTATTATCACACAGTGGCATCCTGTAACTTTTTGATCTTGGCACAAAACTCATCACTTCCCTTCAATGTGCGATGCAATGCTTTTTTAATAGAATGAGTGTATGTGAAAGGTGTGGTATTAAGGACATGTATGTGAATAACATGAAGTCAGAAGAAGAAACATTGAGTGAGAAAAGGGTGGAAACCTTATTTGCACCTAAAAGGACCCTTATTGGTGTTGGTGATGAATACATGTGTAAAATATGAAAAACGTACAACTTTTGTTATTTTCATGGTATGGTTAAAAATGACTGTCTTCGCGGGCCCTTGATCTCCCTGATGCTTACTGTGTTTATTAAGAGGACGCTAATCATATTATCATAACTTGGTTTTCTTTGACCAGAAACGGAAAATGTTTCGAATCACAGGAAAGCAGACAATGGTTAAAAAGTAATTTAGCAATATTTAATATGAATGATGGTTGTCTCTCTTAGTTGCAAACATGTCAACTGTATGCACCTAATAGAGAACTATGGGTGCTAACACTCGGGGTAGCTGCTTCCATGGTGGAATCATTCCAATATAGCTCAATCATGAGGGCTAAACTCTCTCCACTCTGCTCTTCCCCGTAGCAGATGTGCTCCTCATGTTCTGTGCAAGGCAGCTCCTACAATAGCAGCTGCATGCTGCCAATGTGAAATAAAAACATTGGTGTACATTTATTAAACGTCCATGCACCGCAGGGCATCAAGCAACCGCCTTACAGTAAGGGACGCCTTCCTGCACAAGTCTGAGGAAATAACAAAGAAAAGAATGATATTTCTCCTCGTTATGCCTCACTTGGGAGGGTGTAGCCTTTTGACACATTCCCTGGGAACACACCAAAATCCATGGGTGGATGCAGGGGAACTCTCATGCTTCACACATGGAACGACTTCCAAGTTGAATTGCAACTTAACGCAGCACAGGCAGCTGCCTTGCATTTAATTTCTTTTCAAAGCACACAAGGCCATGCAAATCATGCCTTGCATGGCTTTGCAAATATTACTGAAGCCTTTGCGTTATCCTTGCATCAAATTGCGTGACGCAAGGACACCACAAAGGCTTCATAAATATGGCCCATGATGTCAAGATTGACTTAACTTCAGATACTTGATGACCAATTCTCTGTTCTGATATATAAAGTTCTGCAAGAGTCATTTTGTGGGGCTCTTAACCATTTCGCAACAGTGGTGGTTGAGGTAATTTGCCTCTGATGTGCTTGAGCCTGTCATACTATGGATGTGAAAACTATGTGAAAGGGAAACCATTTTAGCACTTAACCCTCAGTGGGAGCAAAGACGAGCAGTGACAGGCTTCTCAGGGACGGTGTGTGACAGTGCTTAAGCTCAGCGCTCAACAAAGCACTGAACAAACACACAGAGTAATAATGCTTGACTTAAAAGAATGAAAGAACTTTAATGAACACTACAAATAAAAGCTGTATTTCAGGATAATTTTCACAATTCAATTTAGTGTCCTGGCCCTAGAGTAGGTTGGTACCTTTTTCTGCTCTCGACATCGATCCCTTACTTGTAGTCCGGGCAGTTCCCTCCCTGGGTATGGTTCTAGAACCTTTAGGCCGAAGTACAGATTATGAGTTCACTCTTGTGTTAGTGCAAAGTCTTTTTAACTCAGTTCACTGGTACTAACCCAAGGGGTCTTTTTCAGCCTGCAAATGGGTTAGTGTCTGTTGGGTGGCTACCAGGATCTTACAATGCTTGCTTGCTCACTCTCTTCCAGGCCGAGCATGAGATTGCAGTTCCTCTTAGTCGGCTCAGCGGTGGTGTCTGGGTGATGCGGCTACTGTCTGGTGTAGCATCTCAGGGTAGTGCTGCTTCTTCTCACATCTGGTCTAGTGGGTGCTAGATGAATCCCTTTGGGCTGTTTAGGCCTGGGTCACTACAAAAACACATCTGGGCTTTAGCAGGTGGTAAGGTTCGGATAAGCCTTGCAGGTTAGATGGTGACAACTGTAGAGAGTAGGATCTGCTTACTATGGTTACCTCCACTTTTTGCCGGTGCTTCACTGTTTTTCCACTTTAGTCTGGCTGGGGCCCTGCTATCCAGGACCCCAGCCAAGCTGCTTTCTCTCTAAATTGACTGCATGTACTGTAGTTTACACTCAAGATTGGTTACTGGATTACCCTTGCTAGTCCCTAGTATATGGTACCTTAGGTACAAAGGGCATAGGTACCCCAGAGGCCTACCAGGGGCTGAAGCATTTATTATGCCATCCCTGGGAATCCTTCCAAAATGGCACCACAGGTCTGCTACTGCAGCCTGGGTAAGGTGGTGCATGCACCCCTTACTAAGATATAGGTTACCTATATCTACCTTTAATCACTAACACATACAAACCTATAAGTCACTCCTGTGGCATGCCTTAACAATCCTTAATTGCAAAAAACACAATTGATGGACAGAATGCAGAACAGTGTCTTACATTCACCCCAGTACAAAGATCTGGGCCTAAATCCATCGTTTTTTTGCACTCCACACCACCCTAAGTCCGACAATGGCTATATGCAAATCAGCCTTGACCCTGTGCCTCATGGGAACAGTCCAGCCCGAACTACCAAGCCATGTCTTCCCTAGACCGGAATCAAGCATCCCAGGACCGGTTTCTGGCTATCAGCCTTCTTAAGCCTGGATAGCTTGACTCCAGTGATGTGGAGAGCCTGGGACTCACGTCTGAGCATACCCAGCCCACTCGGGGTGGAAATTGCAAAAAACACAATTGATGGACAGAATGCAGAACAATGTTTTTTGGCCGCCATAAGTGTGGCAGGGTATGCTCAGACGTGAGTCCCTTTCTCACTTTGCCACTGGATTCAAGCAAGCCGGGCTGAAGACGGCTTGAATGCCAGAAACCAGTCCTCGGAAGCTTGTTTCCGGTCCAGGGAAGACATGGCTTGGGAGTTCGGGCTGGACTGTTCCCATGAGGCACAGGGTCAGACTGATTTGCATATAGCCATGTCTGAACTGGGGTGGCAGAGTGGGCTAAAGAACGGTGATGGATTAAACCCAGATCTTTTGACTGGATGGGAGTGTTTGATTGATTCAGATGCTCCGTCTATCACCACCCCCTTTTGTACTGCTTTTGGCCGCCAAAAGTGTGGCAGGGTATGCTCCGACCTGAGTCCCTTGCTCACTTTACCACTGGATTCAAGTAAGCTGGGATGAAGACGGCTTGAATGCCAGAAACTGGTCCTCGGAAGCTTGTTTCCGGTCCAGGGAAGACATGGCTTGGCAGTTCGGGCTGGACTGTTCCCATGAGGCACAGGGTCAGACTGATTTGCATATAGCCATGTCTGAACTGGGGTGGCAGAGTGGGCTAAAGAACGGTGATGGATTAAACCCAGATCTTTTGACTGGATGTGAGTGTTTGATTGATTCAGATGATCCGTCTATCACCACCCCCTTTTGTACTGCTTTTGGCCGCCATAAGTGTGGCAGGGTATGCTCAGACCTGAGTCCCTTGCTCACTTTACCACTGGATTCAAGTAAGCTGGGATGAAAACGGCTTGAATGCCAGAAACTGGTCCTCGGAAGCTTGTTTCCGGTCCAGGGAAGACATGGCTTGGCAGTTCAGGCTGGACTGTTCCCATGAGGCACAGGGTCAGACTGATTTGCATATAGCCATGTCTGAACTGGGGTGGCAGAGTGGGCTAAAGAACAGTGATGGATTAAACCCAGATCTTTTGACTGGATGTGAGTGTTTGATTGATTCAGATGCTCCGTCCATCACCACCCCCTTTTGTACTGCTTTTGGCTGCCATAAGTCTGGCAGGGTATGCTTAGACGTGAGTCCCTTGCTCACTTTGCCACTGGATTCAAGCAAGCCGGGCTGAAGACGGCTTGAATGTCAGAAACCAGTCCTCGGAAGATTGTTTCTGGTCCAGGGAAGACATGGCTTGGCAGTTCGGGCTGGACTGTTCCCATGAGGCACAGGGTCAGACTGATTTGCATATAGACATGTCTGAACTGGGGTGGCAGAGTGGGCTAAAGAACGGTGATGGATTTAACCCAGATCTTTTGACTGGATGTGAGTGTTTGATTGATTCAGATGCTCCGTCCATCACCACCCCCTTTTGTACTGTTAACAATCCTTAAGGCAGAGTGCTTGGATTTGTGTGAGAGGGTGCCCATTCATGAGCAGGACCCCTCTGCAGTTTTAGGAATCTATTCTCTGATGCTTTTCTGTGATGCAACCAGACCATATACCCTAAAGTGCATTATAACCTCGCGGTAAATGCTAACTTTGGAATGGCTGCATGGAAACATGTTGTGTTTGGTGTCAAACACTTTGGAATCCTACCCTTCCCCCCCAGTCCTGGTGGCCGGGGTAGAATTCCTCCCTTATAGATGGAGAAGACATATAGACACTAACAGGGCCGGATTGGCTACCGGGCAGTTTGGAATGCTGCTGAGCTGGGGGCTGATTTCGTTCATGGAGACTTGCGTGTGCTAAATGAAATTCATTTTCCTTTAATTATTTCGAAGCACACGCAGGTCTCCATGAACGAAATCAGCTCCACCTCAGTGAAGTCAGCCCCCAGCTCGGCAGCATTCCAAACTGCCCGGTGGTCAGTACTGCTATGCACACTAACCTAACCGGTAATAGTTTAAAAGAGCCCCAGCATCACAAAATGGATGCTGCAGCCAAAGACATGAGTCTGACCTCCTGCTGTTGGATGAAACTATGGCAGGGGAGGCCTGGACAATATGTTTTCCAGTCGCAGGGAGGTGTAACCACCTCCCAGGCAGGATTTAGTGTATTGGGGCTGGGTGGGTGCATTCATAGAATGCTTTTCAGACAGTGCTGAGGTCACACTTAGTGTCCCTGTGCATACCCCAGATCAAACTGGTTGCAGGGGCTCTCAGCCCCTGCTCTGGCATGAAACTGGACAAAGGGAATGGGTGTAACCACCCCTCTTCCCTGACCCTCCCATAGGTGGGTCCACAGAGTAAGTCCAACCCCCTAACCTAGTATAGGTATAGGAAACCTGTCCTTAAGACTTCGGATTACACCTGGACCAAACTCTGCAACGTATGTCCTGGAACATTGACATTCTATTTTGACTAGAAGACGGAAGAATCTCCCTTGGGGTCAAGGAGTGACTCCCCTGTTCAAACAGGTACCAACAAAGCATCTTGCCGGTCTGCATTTCCAAGGCTCCCGCTGGATCCCTATAGATTTGTGACTCAGTATAAAGACTACCAGACTTCTCAGAGGCCGACACGAGATCCCAGCAAAGCTGAGACCCGCAGCCCTCACGAGTGACGTGGAACCGGAACTCCTGGACACAGTTCACATTTGCAAGTGCATCAACTTCTTGAGATTTCCCAAAGATGTGCATTGGGATACTTGTAGTTCAAGCCCGAGCACCATTTGCACCAAAGAGTGTGGGCCTACACTCAACAAGTGTTCCGTGGACCCGCTTCTAGCAGTCCCGCTTGAGGCTCCTTCGCGATCCATGGTTCGTCGACTGGTGAGTCCCCGTGAAGGTAACGCTTCTGTTTCTTGGGTTTTCCTAGTTGGATTTGCTGCTGTTTTAGACTTTGCACGCGTCCCACGTGGGTCCCCTGTGTCACCACCTTGGGTGGTTCCTGGTGGCCCCAGTGGTTCTGAAGGTTCTAGGCCTTGTATCTATGTCAGTCGCGGTTCTTATACCACTTACTTAATATATGGTTTGTATGACCCTGGGGCTCACTATTATATTGTGCTAATTTACTGTGTTCTAAATAAGTTTACTGTAGGTACTCTTGCCAATAGCCTTATAAAGAGACTAGAGGGATGTGATTTGAATAAATACATATATTTTATATATATATATATATATATTCACTGAAAAAACCATAGGTTTCACACCAGTTATAGTTAGGAATTAGCATTTAAAAAACCTAGTAAATTCACTGAAAAAAACAGAGATTTCACACCAGTTATAGTTAGCTGGAAATTTTACTGACATAAAACCATTGAAATTCCCACATTATAGTTAGTTGGACTCACTATAACTTGAGCGTGCAATGCACTGCTGATGACGTCACATATTACATCACTCATGACATGGTCAGTGACATCACTCATGACATCACTGTTGACACCATCCTTGTGACAGAGTGACAGACCTCCTTTCACTGTAATGTAACTCTTGAAACACATATTCAAAAATAGAAACTTAAATTTACAAAAAAATGGACATACCCATATCAGTTACAACAACCAATTCAGTACGGAGGGAAAGAAAAGAGCAGTGAGTGTAAGTAAAGAGGGGTGAAAGAGTGTGGATAAAAATAAATAGGGTAAGACATGGGGAGTGACAGAGAGAAAAAACTGAGAGAGTAAAGGAAGGAGTGACAGAAAGGGACTAAGTGAACCAGAAAAAAAGGTAAGTGAGGGAGTGTGGGTGAGCAAGGGCACTGAAAGAAGTTGAATGTGGTAGGAAAGTAAGGAAAAGAGAAGTAAACATGGAGGATAAGAATAAGTGAGGGAAGCAGAGTAAGGAAACAGGGGTGAGGTAGGGTGAGAGAAAAGTAGTGAGGTTAAAGCAAAGGGTGATGACAAACTACATTTTTTAGTCACACTTACCATATAATTAATGTAAACTTAATTGCTTGTTTAAAGTACACTTTGTATCTGTGAAAGACAAAAGAAAAAAAAATTATAATTAGTAAAATATATAAGAAATAGAAGGAGAACAAATTACTGAAGGTAAGTAAGATACTAAAAGAATGTGAGATACCAAAACGAAATCAGGAAAGAGAAGTAAGTAAAAAGAGAATGAGTGAAAGGGAAAGGAGTCTAAATTTGGATCCATTTACAAGAAAGAGGAATGGAAGATAACTGAGAGTGAGTGAAGGGGAGTCACAGAGTGAAGGGATGAAGGGAATGAGGTTAATATAGAACGATAGAGGAGAAAGGAGTGAGGAAGTAAGTACACAGAAAGACTAAGAGAAGGACTGAGTGAAGTGCAGTACAATGAGTGAAGAAAGGAAAAAGAGTAAAGGAGCAAAAGAAAGAAAGAGAGGGGAAGAGAACTAAAGCAGTGGTACTGAGAGAATGTGAGAAAGCTGAAAAGTGGTGCAAGGGAGAGAGGAAATGCAGACAGTTGAAATTGGATTGAGGGGTTATGAAAGAAGTGGAGTAAAGGAACAGCGATGAAACAAAGTAAAAAAAAGGCAGTGTAAGTGAGTAAAGAGACCTGAAAAAGGATGGAAAAAGGAAAATGAGTGTGAGACAATGGGAATACAATATAAATTACACAATGCAAACCATAGAATAACATGTTACATAGTTTATTTTTGCTGTTCTCAGAATATATTGAATTTCACTAAAAACAGTGAGTTCAAACTCTTCATCATATAACAGCGGGAAAAAAAAACACAATCTAAAAGATTGTGTTTAAAAAAAAACATATAAAGTTACAAATCATATATGTACACTAATCTTTGATTCACTTACTTTTCCTTGAGGCCAAATAGTAGATCGTGAAGGTCCTTTTTGTTGAACAATACTCTGCTGTTCTTTTAAATTTCCATTTCATCGACTTTCTATAAAAAAAGATCTAAGAACATCTGAAATAATTCTCAACGTTTTCATTTTCCTCCTTGTGTTAACTTATGACTCATTAATCATACCTTACACTTTACTTACGGCCAAATAGTGTCAGATATATGAGTATATTTTTAGATTTCTCTAATTAAACTCTCAAATTACTGTTTACCCATAGTTTTCAAAGAAAAGCTCATATGACATTTTCACAATCTTTAAATATTCATATTCCCTTTTTTGATCACTCATGTTCAACATTTCCTATACAACTGATATCACTTACTATAAGATCCACTTACAGGACCTATATGAGATAAATAATTTTAAACATTAGACTAACTAACTAATTAACTTTTATTAACTGCTCCCATCTTCATAGGCCAATTACCTTTACTAAAACTTTGGTTGTAAAAACACTAGGTAAGAATTTTTTAAGTCAAATGGCAAATGTTGTTTATAAGTCAAATGAGAATCATTGCAGTAACTCCAACCTTTTTGACATTTTAAGTAGCATGTATAATGCCCTGATGTTGTCGAAGGACCGTCATGATAAATAATGGCTACAGTTGAAAAGGTTCTTCCTGAAATTGATAACTGAGAAGCCACAACATTTTTGATACAAGTTGTCAATTTAGTTCCATCAGGTCTACATCGTTGGAAAACTAAAATGACATACTGACCATAAGTTCGTATAAATATTGTGGACAGCATTGGACACTTGGGGCTCCATTATGATGTCGGGCGGATCGCCACCGCCATGGTGGCGGTGGCGATCCGCCCGACAGAAATGCCCGCCCGCCACGCTTTTCCCCCCGCCACATTACAATGGCGGGCGGGACCGCAGCGGTGGCAAACACCGCCCGCCACTTTTCCGCCCCGGTCGCCTTGCGGCCAGGGCGGAAAAGGGTTCATATGGTGGCGGCGTCTATCAGACACCGCCAGCCATATTTGCATGTGTGGCTATAGGTGCCTTTCCGCGGCGGCGATCCCACCACGGAAAGGCAGGCGGTCGTTGCCATTGGGGGCCCCTGCGGGCCCCCATGTTGAAGGCCGAGGTGGGGGTGCACAGGGGGGTACCTATGGTACCCCCCTTTATTTGCATATACAAAGCGACAGGCACTGCGCGGTGCCTGCCGCTTTGCATATGCAAATGTGAAAATGCATTTTTTGCATTGTGGCGGGCGGTGCAGAGGGCACCGCCCGCCACAATGCTACAACTACAGGATGTGCCCGCCACTGTGGCGGGCACATCCTAATAGCCCCCACGGGACCCCCGCCCTTATGGCGGGCGGTCCCAATCACCTGTAGGATGACGGGCGGACAAAGTCCGCCCGTCATCCTAATGGGCCCATTACATTGGGTGCACACCATATTATGATCAGCTGCTTTAACTAGATTATTAAATGACACTGATTTGCAGTCTGGTAAAGTCAAATATATAAATCTTTCAGTGTCTATTCTAGTAGTACTTGATAAACTACAATTGTCGCAGTCATGCTGCCATTGATAAGAAAGGCTAAAAAGATATTCTACATCTACACCTTCATCTTCCAAAACACCAAACATATACATTAAAAACTCCTGACAATCCTGCTGAATGTTCTGTCAATCAATCAATCAATCATAGGCACTTATAGAGCGCTCTACTTACCCGGAGGGTCTCAAGGCGCTAGGGGGGGGGGGTGCTGCTGCTACCCGAACAGCCAGGTCTTGAGCTTCTTCCTGAAGGCGAGGTGGTCTTGGGTCAGGCGCAGGTCGGTCGGGAGGGAGTTCCAGGTCTTGGCGGCCAGGTAGGAGAAGGACCTTCCTCCTGTTGTCGTTCTTCGGATGCGGGGGACGGCGGCGAGGGCGTGACTGGCTGATCGGAGGTGTCGTTTGGGAGCGTAGAAGTTGATGCGGTTGTTGAAGTAGCTCGGGCCTTGGTCGTGAAGAGCTTTGTGTGCGTGGGTAAGGAGACGGATAGTGATTCTCTTGTTGACCGGGAGCCAGTGCAGGTCTCTTAGGTGTCCGGAGATGTGGCTGTGTCGTGGGATGTCGAGGATGAGTCTGGCTGAGGCGTTCTGGATCCGTTGGAGTCTCTTCTGGAGCTTGGCGGTGGTTCCGGCGTAGAGGGCGTTGCCGTAGTCCAGTCGGCTGGTGATGAGAGCCTGGGTGACAGTCTTCCTGGTCTCGGTGGGGATCCACCGGAAGATCTTCCGTAGCATGCGCAGGGTGTTGAAGCATGACGAGGAGACGGCGTTGACTTGCTTGGTCATGGAGAGGGAGGAGTCCAGGATGAAGCCCAGGTTGCGTGCGTGGTCTGTCGGTTTGGGTGCGGTGCCCAGGGCGGGGGGCCACCAGGAGTTGTCCCAGGCGGAGGGCGAGGATCCCAGGATGAGGACTTCCATCTTGTCCGAGTTCAGCTTCAGGCGGCTGGTCGACATCCACTCGGCTACCTCTTTCTTTCCTTCGTGAAGGTTGGCTCTGGCGGCGGCGGGTTGTTGGTCAGGGAGAGGATCAGCTGGGTATCGTCGGCGTAGGAGATGATGTTGAGGTTGTGTTGGCGTGCGATGGCCGCGAGGGGGCTCATGTAGACGTTGAAGAGGGTTGGGCTCAGCGAGGATCCTTGAGGGACGCCGCAGATGACTTCGGTGGCCTCTGATTTGTACGGTGGTAGACGGACTCTCTGTGTTCTTCCGTCGAGGAAGGAGATGATCCATTCCAGCGCCTTCTCCTGGATTCCGACGTTGCTGAGGCGTTGCACTAGGGTGCGGTGGCAGACGGTGTCGAAGGCCGCGGAGAGGTCTAGTAGGATGAGGGCCACTGTTTCTCCGTTGTCCATCAGGGTTCGGATGTCATCGGTGGCAGCGATGAGGGCGGTCTCGGTGCTGTGGTTGGCTCGGAAGCCAGACTGTGAGGGGTCGAGGGATCCGTTCATCTCGAGGAAGGCGGCCAGCTGCTTGTTGACGGTCTTCTCGATGACTTTGGCTGGGAACGGGAGCAGCGAGATGGGGCGGTAATTCTTGAGTTCGGTGGGGTCCGCTGTTGGTTTCTTGAGTAGAGCGCTGAGTTCGGCATGCTTCCAGCTCTCAGGGAAGGTGGCGGTGGTGAAGGAGGTGTTGATGATGTCCCGCAGGTGGGGTGCGATGACGGCGTCGGCCTTGTTGAAGACGTGGTGAGGGCAGGGGTCGGTCGGAGATCCGGAGTGGATGGAGTTCATCATGCGGACGGTTTCTTCGGTGCAGATCGGAGTCCAGGCGCGGAGGGTGGTGGTGGGAGGGGTGGTTCGGTCGGGTTGGACGTGGCGTTCGTCGGTTGGGTGTTGAAGCTGTTGTGTATGTCCGCGATCTTGTTGTGGAAGTAGGAGGCGAGGGAGTTGCAGAGTTCTTGCGATGGGGTGATGTCGTTGTTTCCGGCGTTGGGGTTGGAGAGCTCTTTCACGATGTTGAAGAGTTCCTTGCTGTTGTGTGCGTTGTTATCCAACCGGTCCTTGAATGCAGTTTTCTTGGTGTCGCGGATCAGTTGGTGATGCTTCCGGGTGGCAAGCTTGAGGGTGGTCATGTTGTCCGGTGTTGGCTCCCTTCTCCAGGCTTTCTCGAGGGCTCGGCAGTTCTTCTTGGAGCTCTTGAGTTCATCAGTGAACCACGGGGCCTTCTTGCTGCCGGGTCTGCTGGGCGGGGTCCTCAGTGGGACGAGTTCGTCCGCGCAGTTGCTGATCCACTTCGTGAGGTTGTCGGCGGCCTGGCTGGGGTTCGCTGAGCTGGCGGGAGGGTGCTGGCTCAGGGAAGCGGCGAGCTGGTCGGCTCTGATCTTGCTCCAGCTTCTGCGGGCGACCTGTTGCTGGCGGTGGTGGGTCGTCGTTCTTCTGAAGGTGAAGTGGACGCAGCTGTGGTCCGTCCAGTGGAGTCCTGTGGCGTGACTGAAGGCGATGTCTTTGCTGGATGAGAAGACGGCGTCGAGTGTGTGTCCGGCGAAGTGGGTGGGGGTGGTCACCAGTTGCTTGAGTCCGAGGTTGGCGAGGTTGTCGAGCAGGGTGGTGGTGTTGCGGTCGTTGTTGTTCTCCAGGTGGAAGTTGAGGTCCCCCAGGAGGATGTAGTCAGCGGAGGGGAGGGCATGCGGGCTGACGAAGTCGGCGATGTCCTCGCTGAATTGGGTGCGTGGTCCCGGGGGTCGGTAGATCAGGGTGCCTCTGAGGGTGGTCTTCGGGTCGTTGTGGATCTGGAAGTGTAGGTGTTCGGCGGTAGTCAGGATGTCGTCGGTGTAGGTCGTGATGCAGATGGTGTCCCTGTGGATGATGGCGATGCCTCCTCCTATCTGGTTGGCGGTGCGGTCCCTCCGGGTGATCTTGTAGCCCTCTGGGATGGCGATGGCGATGTCGGGCGCTGAGGAGGCGTTCATCCAGGTCTCCGTGAGGAAAGCAACGTCGGGAGCAGTGGTGTCGATGAGGTTCCAGAGTTCGATGGCGTGTCTGTGGACTGAGCGGGTGTTGAGCAGGATGCACTTGAGGTGGTTGCTGCTGGTGTTCGTCTTGGCGGGTGCTGGTGCGAGGCAGGTCCGGATGCAGGTGAACTTGCAGGTGGTACAGCAGAAGGGTCCGTGGGAGCGTCTCGGGGTGGCATGGTAGCATCCCGGGACTCGTCCGTCGTTGAGTGCGATGAGGGTGGCGGCGTCGTACGTCCGGCGGGTGGGCTGGGAACTGCGGGGGCCAGGGGTCCAGGCACGGACGGGCGCAGACGGGCTTACCTTTGGCGCACCTTCGGCGCTCAATCGGCGCTCCCGCTGCGCGCGTCCGCTGCGCGGTCGCTGAGGGGGCGTCATAAGAAGGGATCCGTGAGGGCGGGTCAGCTGTGAGGCGGGGAGCGCGTTGTCCTATCAGCAGGCGGGGGGGCGGGGTTGCGGCAAAAACCGGCGCGAAAATCGAGTCGGGCGGCCCTGCAGCAGCTGGGGCACCGGGCTGGATCGGCGATCAAGTCGGGCGGCCCTGCGGCGGCTGGGGCGCTGGGCTGAAATGGCGTCAGCAGGCAGCAGGTAGGAGGCAGCAGCAGGCGGGGAGCGTGGGGGCAACCAGGCCGAGGGCACAGTGTGAAAATTTATCTTGACCAGAACACATGTCTAAAATATTTCGAATTTCTGTTACACTTTCTATTTTTGCTCTATCACTGCTACATTTCTCAAACACAGAATTCAATAAACAGCAGAATCTTTGATCCCGATTTTCAACAATCTGTTCTTGTAAAGTTTTAAGAAACAAAACAACATTAACCACTACATTAGCATAGCAGTTGACACCAGAACTGTTTTCAAATTGAAATCCAACAACATCTTGAACAGAATGCTTTTTCTTTCTGCTTACAATTACAGTTTCATCTACTTTTTGTCTTTTTGCTACTACCTCACTGCAATTATTTTCATTTCTTCTTTTTCGGCCTACCACACGTTTTTCAAACAGAGGATATTGAGGCAATGTGGAGCATACTCTCTTCTTAACCTATTGTATTCTTTAACACAATCTAGATCTGCACAAATCTTTGTCTCATCACACTCAATCAAGTACAATCCTGATAACGTTCTGACTCGTGATAATGCCACATATGCCATACCCTCTTTAAACACAGAACTTCCAATGTTCACCAAAGTACAATCTACACTTAAACCTTGAGATTTATGAATTGTCACCGCATATGCCAAACAAACAGGAAACTGTTTTCGGCGAACATATAAGTCTTTTACAAGCAAAAATCTAGCAGAACAACGACTGATTTGTTGTACTTGCTCAATGCCATCAAATTTTATTTTAAAAAATTCAATTCCATCTCTATTTCTATAATTCACAAAATCAACAACATGACCCATTGCTCTATTTACCAGACCTCTTTCAACATTTATCTATCTGCATACATTCACTGGATCTAAAGAACACAATTCTCCTGGTGTTTTCAATTCTATATTTTGTATATTTGCATTTGCCTCACGTAGAAATTCAAGTAAGTTGTCCCATGCATACTCGGCACAGCTAAGAGTGAGGAACCATGTAGGAGTTCCTGTAGGAGTTCCTAAGTTTCTTAGCATACATTTCAATTCCCCATGACGACGGTACCAATACTCGTTTGTACCATGCTGACATGCCATGAGATTGATTAGATGAGATTCCAAAATATTATCTTGCAGATTGACTTTCTCCATCAAGTCCCTCGCCGAAACATTTTGCAGATGTGCTTCACTTTTCAATATATGGTTTACTGCATATGAAAGTCCAGACAAGTCACTTTCATACAGTAGATGAAACAAATATGGTATGCATTGACGAAATTTTGGATCTTCAGCATATAATCTTAAAGTCCGGTATTCAGAAGCAGGAATTTGAACTGGTCGATCATCATATCGTCCACCTCGACCTGTTGGAAATAGCTGTGGAAAACAACGAGCTTCCAAACTTTCTTCCCATACACTAATGGGACTTCCTTTTGCTGCTTTCATTTGAAACAAGTCAATTGCATTCCCCATTACTGCTTTGGAATGCAAAGGATGAACAGTATAATGTTCATATATTTCTTCACTTCTAGACACATCAACTTTTTCAATTTGGCCAACTGAACAATCACTGTCTTCTTCTGCAGCTATTTCCTCTGCTCCAACACCTACATGTTTGTAGTACTCATTGTTTTTGACCAAATACAACGTTGCCTTTTTGACTTTCCTAACATCCACTAAATCTTGCCAGATTTTCTTACTCTTTGTCAGAACCCCATTAACTAGAATAACTAAAGGTTCCTCTTCCACTTTTTCTACACCAATTATATCAATATTTTTCTTGAAATCTAGAGGCAAATAAACAACTCTTCCCTTTAATCCACTCTGTAAATCTGAAGGAGGCAATTTCCCTGTCTTAGGCTCCATTCGAACAATTGCCTGAAAAGGATGGACACATTGAATCAAAATAGATTCATATGTATTTAAATCCATCAATTCAACAGGAATGTCTAACAACTCAAGATTATTATAAACAGCTCTAGCAGGCATTCTGTTTCCTTTAATTTATTATAACAATATTTACAAATACGCTGATCAAAACTCAAATCAAAAGAATTCTCCACCAACAAATAAGTTGCCAAATTCCTCCATTCACTATTATTTTCCATTTCACTTTTTGCATATAAATCAACTAACCTAGTCTGAATCTTATAATGTGTCTGTCGACAACACACACAAGTAAAATTAGGCCTTTCACTTGATTTCAACTGAAACTTGCTAATTTCCTGGACAAACTTTTCTGTACTTGAAATCTGTACATTGTCTTCCATATTACCTTGTATTACTGTGTCAATTTCTACACTGTCCTCTTTTTCACAAAAATAACAAATCTCAATTTCTTCACCTTTCTTAATGTTTTTTAATAATCTTAAAACTACCCTATTGCAAAACATTCGTTTACGAATGTCCCTAAATTGATTTTTCCTTCTATTCCTATACATATTATTGTCTCCTGCTGCAGTAGTAAGATTTGGGGGGGGCCTCTCCTTTCTCTTCAAATTTGGTCTCTCCGTCTCTAAATTCACATTTAGATTATAATTTTTTTTATGTACATATGCTCCGAAAAAAAAGACTTCATTGTCTTACCAGGAGCTTTTTTCGTGTTTTTTGTAGTATTTGTTGTAAAAGACTGCTTTAATTCCGTTGCTGTTTTTCTTTTTTTCCGATAACCATCTTTCCTTCTCCTCTGCCTTGAGGGCATATTTCTTTACTATTGAAATGTTGATTTAAATCTGTGGTAAACAAAAAAAAACAAAAAACATATTATAGACCACTATTACCAAACAACAAAGCAATGACAATAAGTAAACAATATAAACACTATAATGCTTATACATATGACCTTATCTCTGTTTTTTAAATGTTATTCTAAAAAAAATATTTTGGACACATGAATTGGTTTTACATTATTGGCAAGGATTACATAGTACCTGCATGAATAAAAAAATATTAGCACATTTCACAATCATATCACCTGTGTTTTCTCAGATTAGTAAGCAGATTGTGCACATGAGGTGAAGCCTGTCCTCGGAAGCATAGGTGATGAAGCCAGTTTCTAAGACTGCACTGGACTGGACTTCATGAAGCCTATCCCCCACTGCACTCTTAAACACAGCCCTCACCTACTTTGTACCCCTGGAAAGACCTCTCTTGCAGTACACTCTTCAACACAAGCATCACCTCCTCTGCACCCCTGGACAATCCTCACCTCATCGGCAACCCTGAATAGACCTCAACTCATCTGCACCGCTAGACAGGCCTCAGTTCATATACAGCCCTGGACACGCCTCATCTCATCTGCACCCTGTTACCATCAATTATACCCAATATATTGAGGCCTGTCCAAGGGGCCCAGATTAGATAAGGCTTGTCTAAAGGTATATTTATTTATTCTTTCAGACACTATTTGTTCCTTCTCAAAAATGTAAAAACCATTCATTTACACCAAAATCGTTTATTGAATAACATTTTAGAAACACAGAGCAGGTCCTATGTACAAGCATTCAACAAATAAGTTGCCAAATTCCTCCATTCACTATTATTTTCCATTTCACTTTTTGCATATAAATCAACTAACCTAGTCTGAATCTTATAATGAGTCCGTCGACAACACACACAAGTAAAATTAGGCCTTGCACTTGATTTCAACTGAAACTTGCTAATTTCCTGGACAAACTTTTCTGTACTTGAAATCTGTACATTGTCTTCCATATTACCTTGTATTACTGTGTCAATTTCTACACTGTCCTCTTTTTCACAAAAATAACAAATCTCAATTTCTTCGCAAATCTTCTTCACATCTAATTCAGTTCCATGCAAAAGAGCACTGTTTAACTGTTTAAGCTTAAGTGCTGGACTTTTTGCATAATACAACCTTCTCACTAATTTCCTCATTTTGTTATGATGCACAGCTAACATCCTAAAATGATGAAAAACACTCTGACATACTTTTCTTGAAAGACAAGCCAATGAATGTCCATGCAAACCTGTGTTTTCTCTCACTCTGCAAGGATCTAAGTCTTGCAACATCTTCATTTTCTGTTTTAGACTTTTCTTACTATATGTACGTAAGAAATTACGAAGCACATCGATGGAATCCTGTCGCACACTACAAATACTACTACACTTCCAATTGTACACTGGACCCTTAGTACGTCTTCCTAAAACTTCCTCACTTAATACCTCTTCTACATCTCTAGATACATTTTTTTTAATGTACATATGCTCCGAAAAAAAGACTTAGTTGTCTTACCAGGAGCTTTTTTCGCGTTTTTTGTAGTATTTGTTGTAAAAGACTGCTTTAATTCCGTTGCTGTTTTTCTTTTTTTCCGATAACCATCTTTCCTTCTCCTCTGCCTTGAGGGCATATTTCTTTACTATTGAAATGTTGATTTAAATCTGTGGTAAACAAAAAAAAAAAAAAACATATTATAGACCACTATTACCAAACAACAAAGCTATGACAATAAGTAAACAATATAAACACTATAATGCTTATACATATGACCTTATCTCTGTTTTTTAAATGTTATTCTAAAAAAATATTTTGGACACATGAATTGGTTTTACATTATTGACAAGGATTACATAGTACCTGCATGAATAAAAAAATATTAGCACATTTCACAATCATATCACCTGTGTTTCCTCAGATTAGTAAGCAGATTGTGCACATGAGGTGAAGCCTGTCCTCGGAAGCATAGGTGATGAAGCCAGTTTCTAAGACTGCACTGGACTGGACTTCATGAAGCCTATCCCCCACTGCACTCTTAAACACAGCCCTCACCTACTTTGTACCCCTGGAAAGACCTCTCTTGCAGTACACTCTTCAACACAAGCATCACCTCCTCTGCACCTCTGGACAATCCTCACCTCATCGGCAACCCTGAATAGACCTCAACTCATCTGCACCCCTAGACAGGCCTCAGTTCATATACAGCCCTGGACACGCCTCATCTCATCTGCACCCTGTTACCATCAATTATACCCAATATATTGAGGCCTGTCCAAGGGGCCCAGATTAGATAAGGCTTGTCTAAAGGTATATTTATTTATTCTTTCAGACACTATTTATTCCTTCTCAAAAATGTAAAAACCATTCATTTACCCCAAAATCGTTTTTTGAATAACATTTTAGAAACACAGCACAGGTCCTATGTACAAGCATTCAACAAATAAGTTGCCAAATTCCTCCATTCACTATTATTTTCCATTTCACTTTTTGCATATAAATCAACTAACCTAGTCTGAATCTTATAATGAGTCCGTCGACAACACACACAAGTAAAATTAGGCCTTTCACTAGGCATGAGCGGATTTTGCGGATTGGCAATCCGCGAATTTGCGGATTTGCGAACTCGCAATCCGCAAAATCCGCGAATTCCCGCGAATTTGCGGATTTTTTTTTTTTTTTGTGTTCGCCCGTGTTTCTGCCAGTTCGCGAGGGTTTTTACAATTTCGCAATTTGCGAACTTACCTGTCGGGTCGCAAGTTTTGCGAACTTGTTGTTTCTACGTGTCCAACCTGTTTGGGACACTCTTCTTCATCACTGCCACTCTCTGTCACCACTGCCACTCTCTGACTACTCATGCCACCCTCTGGTCCACCCATGCCACCCTCTGTTTCATCACCACACCCTCTGGTTGTCCAGTGTACATTATTTTCGGCAAAGCAAAGCACACCTTCCCTGCCTCAAGTGACCTGAATTAATTTGGGGCTGATTAATGTGTCACAGAATATTTTTTTAGCTGGCACCTGCTTCCTTAGTGCGCCCTGATTAGTGATCTTTTGCACTTGCTAAGTGCTTTCATTGTTGCAAAATTAGTTACAACACCTGCCCTGCCCCAACTGACAATAATGAATTAGGGGCTGATTAATGGATTTTAACTTCCAGCCTGGCTCCTGCTTGTCTCCCTTAGCTGTAATTCATGACCTTTGTGGCATATGTGTAACTATTCTGAGGTTCAGAGCAGGGTCACATAATAGTTTCAACTGGCAACTGAACTCTGGAGGGGCCCCTCAGGAAGCACTACAGGAAATGGCTACTAATGATGTGCCTGAACTTTTGAACCTGGTAAGTAGTTACTTTCAGTTTTGCTTAGATCGTATTTCTGCAATTTCGCACTTATTCGCGGGGCGCGAACTCACGCGAACAGTGCGAGCAGTGCGAGCAAAATCCGCTGCTCGCGGATTTGCGGATTTTGCAGGAAATCCGCAAAATCCGCGAGCGGAACGGATTTTCCGCCCATGCCTACCTTTCACTTGATTTCAACTGAAACTTGCTAATTTCCTGGACAAACTTTTCTGTACTTGAAATCTGTACATTGTCTTCCATATTACCTTGTATTACTGTGTCAATTTCTACACTGTCCTCTTTTTCACAAAAATAACAAATCTCAATTTCTTCACAAATCTTCTTCACATCTAATTCAGTTCCATGCAAAAGAGCACTGTTTAACTGTTTAAGCTTAAGTGCTGGACTTTTTGCATAATACAACCTTCTCACTAATTTCCTCATTTTGTTATGATGCACAGCTAACATCCTAAAATGATGAAAAACACTCTGACATACTTTTCTTGAAAGACAAGCCAATGAATGTCCATGCAAACCTGTGTTTTCTCTCACTCTGCAAGGATCTAAGTATTGCAACATCTTCATTTTCTGTTTTAGACTTTTCTTACTATATGTACGTAAGAAATTACGAAGCACATCGATGGAATCCTGTCGCACACTACAAATACTACTACACTTCCAATTGTACACTGGACCCTTAGTACGTCTTCCGAAAACTTCCTCACTTAATACCTCTTCTACATCTCTAGATACATTTTTTTTATGTACATATGCTCCGAAAAAAAGACTTTGTTGTCTTACCAGGAGCTTTTTTCGCGTTTTTTGTAGTATTTGTTGTAAAAGACTGCTTTAATTCCGTTGCTGTTTTTCTTTTTTTCCGATAACCATCTTTCCTTCTCCTCTGCCTTGAGGGCATATTTGTTTACTATTGAAATTTTGATTTAAATCTGTGGTAAACAGCAAAGAAACTCAGGGCCTAATGTCTGAAGGCCTTGCGCCACCAGTGCGTCACTTTTTCCCATGTTAAAGGTGACACACTGGCGGCACGAGGCAATCATAAATAAGGTCCAAATGTAAATACCATTCATTTACCCCCAAATTGTTTTTGAATAACATTTTAGAAACACAGCGCAGGTCCTATGTACAAGCATTCAATTTCACTACTGAAACCTCACTATTTTACAAAATACAAATCCTCTATCTTGCAAATGTTGATTGCAAGCATTATCAAAAAGCAATACACAAACCCACAGCAAAGAAACTCAAGGCCTTATTTCTGAAGGCCTTGCGCCACTGGTGCGTCACTTTTTCCCATGTTAAAAGTGACGCACCGGCGGCACAAGGCAATCATAAATAAGATCCAAATGTAAATACCATTGATTTGCCCCTAAAATAGTTTTTTGAATAACATTTTAGAAACACAGCGCAGCTCCTATGTACAAGCATTCAATTTCACTACTAAAACCTCACTATTTCACAAAATACAAATCCTCTATCTTGCAAATGTTGATAGCAAGCATTATCAAAAAGCAAGACACAAACCCACAGCAAAGAAACTCAGGGTCTTATTTCTGAAGGCCTTGCGCCACCGGTGCGTCACTTTTTCCCATGTTAAAACTGACGCACCGGCGGCACAAGGCAATCATAAATAAGATCCAAATGTAAATACCATTGATTTGCCCCTAAAAAAGTTTTTTGAATAACATTTTAGAAACACAGCGCAGCTCCTATGTACAAGCATTCAATTTCACTACTAAAACCTCACTATTTCACAAAATACAAATCCTCTATCTTGCAAATGTTGATAGCAAGCATTATCAAAAAGCAAGACACAAACCCACAGCAAAGAAACTCAGTGTCTTATTTCTGAAGGTCTTGCACCACCAGTGCGTCACTTTTTCCCATGTTAAAAGTGACGCACCGGCGGGGGCGTGGCTTCGAGGGCGAAGATGGCGGACGCGGCTCTGTAGAGCTCTCGCCGGCCCGATCTTTATCCGCTAATTTATCCTTGCCCTGAACCCTCTTCCTTCATCTACTGCTGTGGAGGTGCTTGCTGGTGACCGGTGGAACACGGTGGTGTGGTCGTTGGAGCTCCGGACCGCCATTGGCGCGTCAGTTGGAGGGTGAGCCTGCTGGGCCTACTTGCCGCGTGGTGATCCGGGACCTCAATTTTTGTCCCGCCCGCCGGCTGGCCTTGGACGCCGGGCAGACGGCGAGCATCTGGGCCCGCGAGGTTGGAGCAAAGTCGCCGGAGGTGGAGGGACGACGCACCCTGCTGCTGCATCCTGCGGAGTGGTGTCCCGACGAGTGCGGATCTGACAATCGCCCCATTCATACTGCTCTGACGGAGTCGAGGGGCTTGCTGAGCCGACTGCAGCGGATGGACTGGCGGCGCCATATCGGCGGCGCTCTGGGCTTGTGATTGGCGGCTACTGCGCCTTGGTGGAGCGACATTGCCTGGGTCCCGGCCTGTGTTCTGGCGGGCTGGTGGCGTGTGGATAACGAGTGGCTTGGTGTGTTCCGGACGCCCCGGCCGGGGCCTAAGTGGTAGACGGTCGCGCAGGGCGACCCTGCTACAGGTGCGTGTTGCCTGGCTGTCTCTGCTGCCGCCATGACTAGAGGCGGGGGTGGCACGGCCGCCGCTAAGACGGGACCTATTGATAAATTCACTGGCTCTGGAGGAGGTGCCGGGGCGTCCGGGGGGGGCCAGAATGCTGGACCGGACAACGCGGCGCTGCTGACGGCCATTACGCAGTCCCGTGACATGCTGGATGCGAAGATCGGCGCGGTGGGTGCCGATGTGATGCTGCTGCGTCAGTACCTTCGCAATGCGGTCGCCCGCATCACTGAAACGGAGACCAGGGTCACGGCGGTGGAAGGAGACGTTGGCGCCCTCAAGAAGAAAGTTGCCGACTTGGAGCAGACTCAGCAGGGCCTAGCACTTCGTGTGGAAGACGCTGAGGGGCGGGCGCGGTGGAACAACCTGCGCTTTGTTGGCTTTCCGGAGGACTGTGAGAAGGGGCCTATGGACGCTTTCCTATCCCGGTGGCTGGAGGGCTGGCTACCCCCGGACGCCCTGTCGCGCTGCTTCGTGGTGGAGCGCGCACACCGCGCCTTGATGCAGAAGCCGCCGGCCGGGGAGCGGCCTCGCCCGATCATCGCCCGGATCCTCAACTTCCATGACAGGGACGTCATTCTCCATGAGGCGCGGCTTAAGGACACTCTGCTCTATGATAATCACAAGATCATGATTTTCCCGGACTATACCAGACTGGTCCAGCAGCAGAGGCATTCCTTCCTGGCAGCCAAGGCCAAGATGCGAGGCCTGAAAATTCAATACTCGCTGCTCTACCCGGCCCGCCTCCGGGTGATCTTCAACTCTAAGACCCATTTTTTCGATACTCCGGAGGCCGTCTTCAGATGGACCGACGAGGCGGTCAGACTTCGACCACACGTCCAACCGGGGTTGCACTCCGGGTCATCGCGCAGCTCATCTCAGGACCGGAGCGATCAGCCGAGCAAGGGGAAACGGCATCGCAAGTCTCGCTCAAGACGGAGGTCCTTGTCCCGAGACCCCCTTCTGGGGGACACGCAGCCTGATACCGATCACCCTGGCAAGGACCCCTGATCAACGTCCGCTGACTACCTACTCATTGCCTTTCATCTGTGGCCGTACACTGCGGCGGCTGCACTCTGGCCGGTGGAACAAACATTGATTGGTGCAGTATTACTTTGTTCTTTGGCGAATGCATGGGACCCTTGCGGACTAATGTCTTTTTGTGATGCATTGCTTCTGACCTTGATGTATGCTTGAGGGGGGTTTGGGGCACGTTCTATGGGCTGCCTCCTCCTGTTGGGACTGGGGGGTGGTTTTGGGAGTGTGTCTGGTTGGTTGCAGGGGGGCTAGTTGGGATCCATTGGCATGGCTGGCTTTCGGCGCTATGTTCTAGGCCTGAAGTACCGTATGCCGCGACAGATACTTCATTGTTTCTTGAGGTATAGGGGTGGGGAAGGGGGGACTCGGGATGTTGGGTTGCTTGGGGGGTGGGTCTGGTTACGAGGGGTTGTGGGGTTCGGGGTTGTGTTCAGTGGGGTGCACGTGCTTTTTGTGATATTTGCAACTGGGGTGTTGGAGGCCTGGGTCGGGAGCTTGGGATGGCGGGAATGGGCTCATCGTTACCATGGCTGATGTTCCACGGGGATCACTGAAATAATATCGACTACCAAAATATCGACTACCCAAAATATCAAGGAAAAAATATCTACAACCAAAATATCGAGTTTGTATGTACAAACAGGTAAGTACAAAAATATCGAGTACAAAATATCGTTGTAAAAAATATCGTTGTAAAAAATATCGACTTTACTAAAAACAATGTTTAATTACATTAATATAAAAAATTAATTACTAAAATATAATTAACAATACTTAAAATAACTTTTAATAATTAAATAATTAATGAAAGTAAAAAAATAATATTTTTGTAATCATATTTCTTAAAACATATATATATATATAGTAACCAAATTTAATTAAATAATACGCAATATTGTATATGTACCCCAAAAACCCCAAAATGACCCTGAACCCTAAAAATACCCCTTTACCCAAAAACTAAAAACTGACCCTGAACCCTAAAAATACCCCTTTACCCAAAAACTGAAAACTGACCCTGAACCCCAAAAATACCCCTTTACCCAAAAACTAAAAACTGACCCTGAACCCTAAAAATACCCCTTTACCCAAAAACTAAAAACTGACCCTGAACCCTAAAAATACCCCTTTACCCAAAAACTAAAAACTGACCCTGAACCCTAAAAATACCCCTTTACCCAAAAACTAAAAACTGACCCTGAACCCTAAAAATACCCCTTTACCCAAAAACTAAAAACTGACCCTGAACCCTAAAAATACCCCTTTACCCAAAAACTAAAAACTGACCCTGAACCCTAAAAATACCCCTTTACCCAAAAACTAAAAACTGACCCTGAACCCTAAAAATACCCCTTTACCCAAAAACTGAAAACTGACCCTGAACCCTAAAAATACCCCTTTACCCAAAAACTAAAAACTGACCCTGAACCCTAAAAATACCCCTTTAATTTAACATAATTAGCAATTAATCTATTAAATTAAATTAATTACCAATTACATTTTAATTAAATACCATATATTATTTAATTACCAATTAATTAATTATTACTACCAATTAATAAATTTACATATTTAATTAATTATAATTAAATTACTTCCCACCCTATTCCCCTATAAACCCACAACCCGCTACAGAAAATACATTATTTTAATTTACATAATTAGAAATTAATCAATTAAATTAAATTAATTACCAATTACATTTTAAATAATTAACATATATTATTTAATTACCAATTAATTAATTATTACTACCAATTAATGAATTTACATATTTAATTAATTATAATTAAATTACTTCCCACCCTATTCCCCTATAAACCCACAACCCGCTACATAATAAAATTACACAATAATTAAAAAAATCATTAATTAAAAATACTTATGAAATAAAATGACACTTTTCACACATATTATTACATAAAAACACTATAAATAATTAAATATTATTTTAAAAACTATATTTTTTACTATCTAGATTATATACTTGGATATTTTCACTGTCTATATTATTTACAGTCGATATTACTTCACTTACCTTAAAAACGATATTTTGGCTGTCGATATTCTGTCTAGTCGATATTTTGTCCAAACGATATTTAAAACTCGATATTCTGTCCAAACGATATTTTGGAGTCGATATTATGTCTGTGCACCGTTCCACGGCTAGCGTCTCCTGGCGCTTCCATGCGTATTCTGAGCTGGAATGTTCGGGGGCTCCTGGACAAGATTAAGCGGGGGGCTGTGCTTCGCTGGGCGAAGAGGGACCTGGCGGATGTGCTCCTTCTTCAAGAAACACACATGCTGGGCACTAAGGCATTGAGTCTGCAGCGGTTTGGCTTTCACCAGGTGTTCCATGCCGGGTTTACTAGGGGCTCGAGGGGGGTGGCCATTCTTATCCACAGACGGTTGGCTTACACTCATGAGCGTCAGTGGCTCGATCCTCAGGGCCGATATGTGTTTGTACAAGGGAAGATTGGTGTAGAGCCTGTGATATTTGGTAGTGTGTATGCCCCTCCCCCGCTGCAGTGGACCCTTGCGGAGCGATTGTTTTCCCCTATGGACTGAGCTCCCCCGTTCCCTGGCTGTGATTGGTGGCGACTGGAATGATGTGGTGGACATGGCGTTGGACAGGCAGAGGGGACAGGGGGTTGCGACTGTGGCCTCCCCTACACAGTTGAGTGTCATGATTGATGGTCTTGGATGGGTGGATGTCTGGCGGCACCTGCATGCGGAGAGGCGGGAATACACGTACGTCTCGGCTGTGCATGGCTCCCTCTCGCGCCTTGATTGTGTGTTTGTACCGGGGGCCTTCCTCGACAGGGTGAAAGGGGCGGCGATCCGGCCTCGCGGGCTGTCTGACCACTCCCCCGTGGCGGTCCAAATTGATCTTTGTAAGGCGCGCCAACCGTTCCGGTGGCGGATGTCTACATGGCACCTGCAGCGTCCAGATTACTCCCAGCATCTGCGTGGTGCGATTGCCCGCTATTGGCAGGACAACCTTACGGGCGGGGTGGACGTGGTGACGATCTGGGAGGCTATGAAGCCCGCCTTGAGGAGCATTGATATCGCCTGGTGCGCTTTTGCTCGCCGGACTCGACAAGAAAGCATTGTTACCGCTGCGGCGCGGGTGGAGGAGCTGGAGGCGCAACACAGGGAAGTGGCTGATGATATAACGCTGCGGCTGCTTCTACAGGCGCAGCAGTCTTACTCCTCGGTCTTATTAGATGAGGCTCGCCAGGCGTGGTTGGCTACGCGTAGTAGGGTTTACCAGTGGGGTGACAAGTCTTGCACCATGCTCCACAGGCTTTGTCAGCAGACTTTGCAGCCGATCACTCTGCCGGGGCTTGTTGACGACGCCGGGGTGGCGATAACGGACCCTGTGATCCTTGCGGCAAGCTTTGCGTGCTATTATGGGCGTCAGTATGCCTCTCGGGAGAGCCTTTCCCCCGACAGCATCGAGGGATACCTTGCAGCAGTCCCTCCGCTTGCTGTCTCTGATGAGGTGCGTGATGCTTTAGATCTCCCCCTGACGGCCGAGGAGTTGGGCGACGCACTGGCTCAACTCAATGTGGGTAAGGCACCGGGACCGAGCGGGTTCCCCAGCGACTTCTATAGGAAATTTCACCTGCAGCTCGGGCCCCATTACAGGCGGGCGTTAGAGCAGGCGCGGGAGCGTGGCTGCCTCCCCCCAGACTGGCGTCATGCCGAAATTGTGGTATTCCAGAAGCCAGGCAGACCCCCTGATTGCCACGAGTCTTATCGTCCCATATCCCTCATTAATTTTGAAGCCAAGCTCCTGGCCAAAGCGCTCGCGAACCGCCTGCTTCCACACATCTCGGCCTCGTCCACCCGGATCAGGCGGGCTTTATGCCGCGCCGGGCGACGAGACACAACATTCGGCGGGCGCAGGCCACGATCGACGCGATCGGGTCTTTCGGGGATCAGGCGGCGCTTCTGCTGGCAGATATTGATAGTGCCTTTGATTCGGTCAGCTGGACCTATCTCTTTGCTCTTCTGCCGCTGCTGAACTTGGGCCCGGTCTTTGTCTCCTATGTAAGGTTGCTTTATACGGATGTCACCGCCTCGGTGCGTGTTTCTGGGGCGATCTCCGCTCGGTTTCCTGTGACCAGGGGCACTCGTCAGGGGTGTCCCCTCTCCCCGTACCTATTTGCGCTAGCTATGGAGCCACTGGCCGCCCGGGTGCGCCGGGACGCGCTTTATCGAGGCTTTGTGTGGGGGGCAGATCACTCAGAACGCATAGCTTTGTATGCCGATGACGTGCTTTTCTTCATGACTGATTTGCAGCGTACGGGTCCTCGTATCCTTGAGTTAATGCAAGAGTTTGGTCTGGCGTCGGGGCTCTTTCTTAATCTGCGCAAGTCGACCCTATGGGTGTTGGGGGGTGACTCTGTGTACTGCCCATGGGCTGCGTCCCTTCAGGTAGCTGTCGATGGCGTGAAGTACTTGGGCGTTTTCCTCTCGGCCTCGGCCTCGGTGGCGTGGGATCGGAACGTTCGGCCGGTGTGGGATTGGGTCCAGATGGACGTCAAGACGTGGACGCGTATGCCCCTTAATATTTATGGCCGGTCGGCCATCTTCAAGATGGTGGCCCTGCCTCGTCTTCTCTACCAGCTGCAGAACCATCCATTTAAGATCAACCCACAGTGGTTCCGAAGTGTTAACTCTGTGCTGGGCCGGTTTCTGTGGGCCGGGGGCGCCTCCAGGGTTGCGCTGCGCACGTGCTTTCTTTCTACATACTGCGGCGGTTTGGCGTCCTCGGATCTGTTGTCTTATTATCAGGCCTCCCACCTCCTAGTGCTTAACGAGTGGTGGTATGGGGACCGTAGTTATCCGGCCTATGCTCTGGAGCACTCTCTGATGGGTGGTGCCTCCTTACATACCTTATTGTACTCGGCCAGGCAGAGGAGACTGCTGCCGAAAGTCACCCAGGTGGTCTTCGCGGTCTGGCGACAAGCCCTGCACCGTATGGGTTGGTGGGGTAGACTGACGGCCGAGACTCCGTTATGGCGTAATGGCTTGCTCCCGGCCCTGACGTCTCTGTCCGGGTTTGGCGGCTGGGACGCGATCGGGATTTCGTCCCTCGGCCATGTCCTCGCTGGCACTACACTTAAGTCCTTTCAGGACCTTAGTTCTGAATTTAACATGCCCAGGTCCCAATTCTTCCGGTACCTCCAGTTCTGCCACGCCCTCGCCCCAAGCCTGGTGGGCTTAGAGCAACTCCCCGACTTTAGTCCCATTGAGGCAAAACTTTTTATGGGAGATCTGGGCGACAAGAAGGTCTCTCAGATATACCGCTCCCTGGTTACACACTGTTCCCCTTCCCTCTCGACATTGAAGGCCTCCTGGGAGAATGATGTTGGCCCCTTGGATGAAGATGATTGGTGTGAGGCCCTTGAATCTCCCCGTGGTGCTGCTATAGCCATCCGCCTTCGCTTTATCCAATTCAAATACCTCCACAGGGCATATTTTACTAGGGACCGTCTGTGGCGAGCGGGCCTTATAGCCGCTCCGGAGTGTCTGAGGTGCGGTACTGAAAGGGGGACACTTTTCCATACCGTGTGGTCCTGTGAGAGACTGACTAGATTCTGGGCTGGGGTTTGGGACTGCCTGTCGGAGGTGTTGGGGTGGGACCTGCCCCGTACCCCTAGACTGGGTCTCCTTCATGTCCTGGAAAACGTTGGGGGTAACATTTACAAACGTCACCTGTTGCTGCTAGGACTGGTGGTGGCCAAGCGGGATCTGGCCCAGGCCTGGAAGAGTGAGCGTGCCCCCCCGCTTGGTGCATGGAAGGCAGGATTGGACTTTCTCATGGGCCTGGAGCAGCCTGTATTTGAAGCCCGGGGATGTCCCCGCAAACATTACAAAATCTGGAAACGGTGGGCGGATTACAGGGGCCTGGCCCTTGACCCCCCGATAGACATTGACGATGTACTGCCTCCTGATGTGGATCCTGTACCCTAGGCTGCTGGCCGACACCGCCTTTGCTTTTCATCTCATGTTGCTAAGCTGTGATCACGTGCACTGGGTTACGGTGGGATAAGGGGTGGGTAGTTTGGGAACGGGGTTGGTGGGTGTTTTTGGGGATGGGTGGGATGGGGGGGTTTTGGGGTATGTCATTCTAAAACTCTGGGTTCGCTGCTGTGCCTTTACATATGTGTCATTGACAGTCTCCTCCTGACTGTGGAGGGCTGTACCGAATCTTGCTTGAACTCTTAATAAAAACGGTTTTGAAAAAAAAAGTGACGCACCGGCGGCACAAGGCAATCATGAATAATGCCCTCAGTGTGCGTCCTAACCTAAGATAACACAGGTGACAGGATTGTGAAAGTTTCAAATATTTTTAAATAATCACACAGACACTATTTATTCCTTCTCAAAAATGTAAAAGCCATTAATTTCCCTAAAATCGTTTTTTAATTAACATTTTAGGAACCGAGCACAGGTCTTTTGTACAAGCATTCTTTTTCACTACTGAAACCCATTGCTTTGCACTAAAATCGTTTTTCAATTAACATTTTAGGAACAGAGCATAGGTCCTATGTATAAGCATTTATTTTCACTACTGAAACCCATTGATTTGCAATTAAATCGTTTTTCAATTACCATTTTATGAACAGAACACAGGTCCTATGTACAAGCATTCATTTTCACTACTGAAACCCATTGATTAGCCCTAAAATCGTTTTTTAATTAACAATTCAGGAACAGAGCACAGTTCCTATGTACAAGCGTTCATTTTCTCTACTCAAACCCAATGATTTACCCTAAAATCGTTTTTTAATTAACATTTTAGGAACAGAGCACAGCTCCTATGTACAAGCATTCATTTTCACTACTGAAACACATTGATTTGCCCTAAAATCGTTTTTTAATTAACATTTTAGGAACAGAGCACAGGTCCTATGTACAAGCATTCAATTTGACCACTCAAACCCATTGATTTGCCCTAAAATCGTTTTTTCATTAACATTTTAGATACAGAGCGCAGGTCCTATGTACAACCATTCAACTACACTACTAAACCTCACTATTTTTCAAAATACAAATCCTCTATCTTGCAAATTTTGAAACCATGCATGTTCAAAAAGCATCACACAAACCAACAGCAAAGAAAAGCAATGTGCTTCTTAATCTGAACTCTCTATCTATATCAAATGAATCATAACTCACCTTTACAAATGCTTTTGGAGATTGAGAACAGTGTCAGATACACACACCAATATTTCTTTAGCAGAGCAAAAGGTATGTTCTCCAGGCACTGCAACCATTAATGGCACTGATAACCTCTAATTCTACACACATATGCCTCATTTCAACCAATCAAAACTCTTCCCTCACTATTTTCAAACCAACACCCTTCCCCCTCTCAGACCTTTCTACCTGTTACCATAGCAACTCCCTCCTAACTGAACTCTCAGGTTCAAAAGTTTATTCTACAATGTTGCAAATTAAGTCAGCAAGGATGTTTGACCTCTCAATACACCAGCTTATACAGGGCATTATTGCTTTACTTGACTTTTTCTTAACCATTCAAATTGCTTCTTTCACACAACACAACCATGCACCCTAACTTTCAGTTTTCAACTATCTGAATCTACCAATCATTGCTTGTGATTCAAGAGCAGGCAAACTCCACAATTTTTTTTTGTAAACTACTGTTTCAACTGCCATTTCATTCCCACACTTCATCTGACTGCACCAGTACCTTCTCTCATCATGTATTCTGTGTGGATTATTGGACATAGCTACATCCACTGGGCTCAAAGGTATGCAGCTTGCAGACATTTTCACAACCTTGATTTATCAAATGTGGAAATGAAGTGGATTGTCCAGAGAGGATTGAGATGTCACCAATTGATACCATTGGTGAAAACATTTTTGCATCTGCCAAACCCTGACCTCTTAATAGTGCACTGTGGTGGAAATGACTTGGGCACTTTGACTGGGGTTGGTCTGGAAATGCTTTTAAAGGACACCTTAGATCAATTGATGACACTTTTTCCACAAACTGCCTTGGTATATTCCAATATATGCCAAAGACAGAAATGGAACTGGTCCAACCAATTTTGTCCACAATTTGAGAAAGCACGGAAACATGTGAATAAATCTGTTTCTGCTTACATGAGAGACTGTGGAATGGGATCAATATACAATAATAACTTGCGTTACAACATGCAAGACATCTACAGAGGAGATGGTGTGCACTTTTCAGATGAGGGGAATAGAATATTCCTCCTGAATTTAAGACTGTGCATTGGAACCTACTTGTAGGTACCTAAATCAGCCACAGAATCCAAAAGCTCTTTTCAAGGCTACCCTACCTCTGATCACTCCAAATGATTATCTTTTTCTAACTTTTTTCACAATTTTTCACCAAAGTACGCTCCCCGGTACGCTCCCCTGTGCGTGTAAAAAAAAATGTTTTGGCCTATATGAGCCTCCTAAGGCCCCCTCAGAAAACCTAGGGGGTCAGGGGCTGTCTACCGTGCCCCCTTCTACCTATTCCCAACGTTGTTTGTCCTCGATCTTGTGTCTCGATTGTACCGAAACATAAAATGGCGGACTCCCGTAACGCTGCCGGTGCGCGTACCGGGGCGCGCACCGGTAAGCGCTCCCTAAAAAAAGGTGGGAAAGTAATTTACAGAAAAACCACTGGAGACACTTTCACCAAATATAGAATAGGCCCTACTACATAGCAGTCCCTACCATTTACCCAAATTTGGTGGAATTCCATTGAGACATTTAGGCTGTAGGCCTGTCTAAATATCCTGAGGTAAATTACATGACAAAAACACATATGAAGTGTTAGAAATTACAACCAATTAAAAAGTTACTTTCATTTTCTACTATTATTTCCTGACATTTGATTGGTTATGTACATGAATATATATAAAAAAAGAAACGGAAACACAGCCATTTTGACTACTACTTCCTGAAGTACATTTGAAAAGGAATTACACTGAGAACTTCAACTGCTTTCTCAAAGGTAAGTTGTTATTTTGGAAAGTGAAGTATGTTGTGCACTTTAAGTTAATTTGAGAAAAAATATTCTGATAGTTATAAACTATCCCTCTGTAATAGTTATAGATTGAGATAGGCTTCTCTGTTATAGTTATGGATTGAGTTAGGCTTCTCTTGTATAATTATAAACTTACTTAGGCTTTATCACATACACTTTTTTATTTTTCGAATTCCAGCCTGATACCATACACTGCCCAAAGATAACTTCACTGTTAAAAAATCAAAACTACCTGTCTGAACTTCAACCCAACAGTGCCATATCTCTACTGATATATTTATTTTTTATGCAATTTACAGCAACAAAATGGAAGGAGAACAGAATATTTCTTTCGAAATTGTTTTGGACAACAACCCTGAAGAAAAAATTGCTGAGAATGATAACTTTGATTTTATGGATGAGTCTCTGGACCATCAATTAGTTCAGTGTGTGGATGCAATAGAATCACAGAATGAAAATGAGGACATTCTAGACAAGATATTGTTAGAAGTTCTATTAATCTTTGAAAAAGAATCAGAAAAATAAATTTATATTTAATAATCAAAAATTGTTCGAGACATTATTCATTTTTATATGTAATTCATCAAGTAGTTCCAAAATGTTTATAATATAAAGTGAGACTTATAGTATACTGTGCAACTTTTTTGTGTTACATAGTAATTTTGCTCATAGTTACTTCCTTTCTCCCACTTCATTATCTCCAATGTGTATTTCACATCTCTTTTTCATCTCCTGCCTCCATGTTGTTTCTGCTTTCCTGACAGACTATGGTATGGATTCCATATATCACAATAACTTCGGTAACAACATGCAAATTATCTACAGAGGAGACAGTCTACATTGAATTTAAGACTCTACATTGGTACCGACATGCTGGTACTTATATCACCCACACAACACAACAACTCTATGCAGAGCTACCCTACCTCTAAGCACTTAAAATTATTATTTTACTGTTTCACTGAATTTTCCCCTTAGTACGTTCCCCAGTGCGCGTACCGGGTGCTCCCCCCGCGAAAATCCCCCCACATCAAACCTAGAGGGTCAGTGGAGGTCTACTCTGCCCCCTTATGGTCATTTCCCCCTTTGTTTTTGCCACCTCTTGTGTCTCGATTTTACCGAGACACAAGATGGCGGCCGCTCCGGACTGTTTGGAATGTTTACAGACACCCGAGAGCCAATCAGCTTTCCGTGCGCAAGTCGCGTGGCGCTCCCGGTGCGCTCCCCGGGGCGCGAACCGGGGCGCGCTTATAGATATATATTTTTTTTAACCTAAATTACTCAAAATCCACTGGAGCACATATCTTGAGACATAGCAAAGGCACATCGGGCTACCAGTCCCTACAATTTTGCCAAGTTTGGTGAAAATCCATTCAGCCGTTCGGGCTAAAAGTGAGGCCAACCGCCCTATGGAAATTAACATGGGGAAAACACGTTTTGGGACCCCCCTTTTATCTCAGCCCCCCCTTGACGAATACCCCCCACATTTTCAGGGAAGGAGCGGAGCAGAGCGGGCCACGAACTTTGAGAAATTCGCAAAGATTCGTCCACCGGCGCCAAAGTTATTCACAATAGAATGTTGCAGATTTCCTATGGAAAGTAGATCCTAACTATAACTACCTACTGGCAATCGCCAGTAGGTTATATATATATATATATATATATATATATATACATATATATATATATATATATATATATATATATATATATATATATATATATATATATATATATATATATATATATATATATGTATATATATATATATATATATATATATTACCTACTGGCGGTCGCCAGTAGGTATATATAGTTAGGATTTTTTCTCTATGGGATTTTTGAAAATTCTATGTCTAATAACTTTGGCGTTTGTGGACGGAATTGGCTGAAATTTTCAGGAAAATGGAACATTTTGTTTCTGAGCAGCCCCTGACAATTTGGGGGGGTTTCATGAAGGGGGGGCCGAGAAAAAAGGGGGGGCCCAAAACGCGTTTTTCCCATGTTAATTTCCATAGGGCGGTTGGCCTCACTTTTAGCTCAAACGGCTGAATGGATTTGCACGAAACTTGGCAAAATTGTAGGGACTGTTAGCCCGATGTGCCTTTGCTAGGTCTCAATATATGTGCTCCAGTGGATTTTGAGTAATTTAGGTTCAAAAAAAGATATATATCTGGGCGGAGCCTAACCACACATCTGATCTGATTGGCTGTCAGCACTTCATCCAAGAAGTGTTGGCAGCCATCTTGGGACCAATATACATGATAGCACCTCATTAAAAAGCATTGTAGTTAATAGAGGGTTTTAGGACTTTAGTTACATTATAAATCATTTGTTGATGGTACCATACTCGTTTTAGGAATTGTGGTGGGTTCTAAGGTGATTTTACCATGTGAAAAAACCTTCTGCTGTGATATCATGAATATTGTTTGAAAGAAAACTAATATCTCATGATTTTCCCACAGTGGTTTGGAAGGGGATCTATAAGCTAAACTGAAAGCATATTTTCTGTAAATTCACATTATCTTTCTCAGTCATGTGAAAATGTAGTCTGACATTCTCAGTAAAACATGTACATCCAACAAGGACAGAGACTGTCAGTTGATTCCTTTGTGTTCTACTGCAGCCTCCTAGAGTGTTCTAAAGAACAACTAGAGCGCTAACAGTCCTACTTATTACAAAGGTATGGCACACCTGAAGCCATCTTGATTGGAATAAAGTGGTAACTCTTAAAACATTTAATTTAAAAAGAAACAACATGAGGGGGTATATTTTGCCATAGAAAGTATGATTAGTGCTGCAGAATGAAAAATTAGGGCACATTTTGAGTGACTTCTCAAATCCTTTTCTATTTCATTAAAACATTCTGACATGCAGTCTCCCAAAATGGCCACCAGAGACAAAAGAGCCCAAATGTAGCCCAAATATCACCCAGATGTAGCCCAAGTATAGCCCAATGACAGAATGTCCCAGAGTGCTCTAAAGAACAACTAGAGCGCTAACAGTCCTACTTATTACAAAGGTATGGCACACCTAAAGCCATCTTTATTGGAATAACGTGGTAACTCTTAAAACATTTAATTTAAAAAGAAACAACATGAGGGGGTATATTTTGCCATAGAAAGTATGATTAGTGCTGCAGAATGAAAAATTAGGGCACATTTTGAGTGACTTCTCAAATCCTTTTCTATTTCATTAAAACATTCTGACATGCAGTCTCCCAAAATGGCCACCAGAGACAAAAGAGCCCAAATGTAGCCCAAATATCACCCAGATGTAGCCCAAGTATAGCCCAATGACAGAATGTCCCAGAGTGTTCTAAAGAACAACTAGAGCGCTAACAGTCCTACTTATTACAAAGGTATAGCACACCTGGAGCCATCGTGATGGGAATAAAGTGGTAACTCTTAAAACATTTAATTTAAAAAGGAACAAAATGAGGGGGTATATTATGCAATAGAAGGTATTATTAGTGCTGCAGAAAGAAAAATTAGGGCACATTTTGAGTGACTTTTCAAATCCTCTTCTATTTCATTAAAAAATTCTGACATGCAGTCTCCCAAAATGGCCACCAGAGACAAAAGAGCCCAAATGTAGCCCAAATATCACCCAGATGTAGCCCAAGTAAAGCCCAATGACAGAATGTCCCAGAGTGTTCTAAAGAACAACTAGAGCGCTAACAGTCCTACTTATTACAAAGGTATGGCACACCTGAAGCCATCTTGATTGGAATAAAGTGGTAACTCTTAAAACATTTAATTTAAAAAGGAACAAAATGAGGGGGTATATTTTGCCATATGAATTATGATTAGTGCTGCAGAAAGAAAAATTAGGGCACATTTTGAGTGACTTCTCAAACCCTCTTCAATTTCATTAAACAATTCTGACATACAGTCTCCCAAGATGGCCACCAGAGACAAAAGAGCCTAAATGTAGCCCAAATATCACCCAGATGTACCCCAAGTATAGCCCAATGACAGAATGTCCCAGAGTGTTCTAAAGAACAACTAGAGCGCTAACAGTCTTACTTATGACAAAAGTATGGCACACCAGAAGCCATCTTGATTGGAATGAAGTGGTAAGTCTGAAAACACTCAATTTAAAAAGGAACAACATGAGGGGGTTAATTTTGCCATAGAAAGTATGATTAGTGCTTCAGAAAGAAAAATTAGGGATCATTTTGAGTGACTTCTCAAATCCTCTTCTATTTCCTTAAAAAAATTCTGACATGCAGACTGAAACATGCACTTTGAATACCAGCAGCAGACGTCCCTGGTGAGCAGTAGCTTTACTACAGTGATCTAATGTGCAACTAGAGTGCTAACATTCAGAATTTATGGCAAATGTGTGACACATCTGAATGCCTTCTTGATGGAACCAAAGTAAACAAGCATTGAAAATGAAATAGATCTCGCCCTCGTTTAAGTTAAAGCCATTCTGTTTGTAATGAGGTGGCTTTTTAGCTTTGCTTTTATTAGTGTTTTTTCAACTTTCATGTAAATAACATGCATCTGTATGCATATAAGTATATGTATGCATGCATTTATGTTTGTATTTATATAGATATACAGATGATATATGTTTATATATGTATGTATATATATATATTCACTGAAAAAACCATAGGCTATAGACCATATATAGTTAGGAATTAGCATTTACAAAACCTTGAAAATTCACTGAAAAAACCATAGGTTATAGACCATACATAGTTAGGAATTAGCATTTACAAAACCTTGAAAATTCACTGAAAAAACCATAGGTTATAGACCATATATAGTTAGGAATTCGCATTTACAAAACCTTATTTTACTCACATAAAACCATTGAAATTCCATATATAGTTAGTTGCACTAACTATATATCGCGCACCCGCAATCCACTGCTGATGATGTCACATATTACATCATTCATGACATGGTCAGTGACATCACTGATGACATCTCAAATGACATCACTGATGACATCACTGATGACAACATCCAGTGACTGTATGTTTCTGTAAAGTTAAAATATGTCTTACATATTGAAGAATGAGTGGATGTATAAGTGTCTGGATGAAGGATTTAGTAGGTGCATGACTGACTGTATGAGTGAGTAATTAAATGTGTCTCACTGAGTGCATGGGTTAGTGACTAAACTGTCTTAATTTGTGCATCATTATGTCTGTTGTTCTTTAAACTGTTGCATGTGTTGATAAGTAGCTATATGAGTAACTATATGGGTTATTGATTGGTTGCCCAAGTATTTGTATGGGAGACTGAGTGTGTGTGTGGGTGGCTGGGAGGTGTATGACTCTGTGCATAGATGTGTGAGCAGTTGATTCACAAGATGTATGGTTTCAAAAGTGCATGTGGAAACAGCTGTATGGGCGGTTGACTGTGTGCATGAGTGTATTGGTGAGTGAATGGATATCTCAGTGCTACATGTCAAAGTAAGTACATATGTAAAAGACAGTACATGTGAGAGTTGACATATATAAATAACTGTGCATAAGAGCCAGTGAATGTGTGAGTGGCTGTATGGATCATTGTGAACTTGTATCAGGGATTGTATAAGAGAGTAAATATGTGTTAGTATATGTTTGAATAAGTAAAGTTTGTATAACTGTATAGTTGAGGAAATGGAGGTGTGATTGATTCTTTGCATGACTGACTAGGTGTGTGAGTAACTCCATGGATGAGTAACAGTCTGTGAGTGTCTGTTTACACTGATTGTATCTAAGGTTATATTAGAGTCTGAAGAGGTTCCTCGTATTATCACATGAATGATATCATCAGTGATGTGATCAGTAATGTCAAATGAGATGTCATCAGTGATGTCATCAGTGATGTCATTTGAGATGTCATCAGTGATGTCATTTGAGATGTCATCAGTGATGTCATCAGTGATGTCACTGACCATGTCATGAATGATGTAATATGTGACATCATCAGCAGTGGATTGCGGGTGCGCGATATATAGTTAGTGCAACTAACTATATATGGAATTTCAATGGTTTTATGTGAGTAAAATAAGGTTTTGTAAATGCGAATTCCTAACTATATATGGTCTATAACCTATGGTTTTTTCAGTGAATATATATATATATATATATATATATATATATATATATATATATATATATATATATATATATATATATATATCAAGAGAGAGTCCTGAACCGCTGAATCTCAAGCGGCACCAAGCAGGTACCGACCTCTTCCCCAGGAGTAGAGCGTTCAATAACGGGCCATTTAACACAATGAAGTGCCAGCAGTCAATATTTTATTAGTGCAATTATGGGCAGCTGCCCTCCCTGACGCGTTTCGCTCCCTCAAGCGGAGCTTGATCACATGACGCACCACTGTAGGTTGTGCCATTTTATGTGAAATAAAAGCCTATCAGCTTTAGAAAAAAGACTGAAAGGTCAAAAATACTCACGAATTGGAATTATTTTCTCGCAGAAAGCGGACTGATAATAAGTTCCTTGTGGGACCACCTGGGCAGGTCTAGGGGGTCAGGGTGTGTCTACCCTGCCCCCTTTTTGTGTTCTACATGTTTGTTTTTCTGCTTTCTTGTGCCTCGGTCTACCGAGCACAAGATGGATGCCAACACTTCTTGGTTTGAAGTGTTGACTGCCAATGAGCATGAAGTTTTCCCGGGAAGGCATGCTGATTGGCTGCCACTGTCTGTCAACACTCCAAAACAGAAATTGTTGGCAGCTATCTTGTGCCGCGGTAGACTGACGCACAGGAAAGCAGAAAAACAAACGTGTGGAACTCAAAAAGGGGGCAGGGTAGAAGCACCCTGACCCTCTAGGCCTGCTCAGGGGGTCCCACAAGGACCCCCAAGGCCCCAAAAAAATATTTTTTTTAAAGAAAAATCGCGGGTTGCCTGCACGGTGCTCGCACGGTGCGAGCTTACAGATATATAAATGTTTTCAAATTCAATTTTCTCAACAAATACTGGAGGGATTTACACCATTTAAACAAAAGCGTGATCTGCGTACCAGTCCCTACCATTTTGCCAAGTATGGTGTAATTCCGTTCAGCGGTTTGGGCTGTAGCCGTGTCTAATCGTCCTATAGAAAATAACATGGGGATAACCCGTTTTTCTCAGCCCCCACTTGATGAATCCCCCCAAAACTTTCAGGGTAGGAGCGGAGCGGAGCGGGCCATCTTCTTTGAGAAATTCGCGGAGATTAATCAACTGGCGCCAAAGTTATTCCCAATAGAATGTTGCGGATTTCCTATGGAATATGGAAAGGGGAGAAGGTAGAGGCCGCGTAGGTTTTCTCAGGGTGTGCAGTTAGGCCCTTAAACGCGAAAATATATATATATTTTTTTTAAAAGTTGCGGGGTGCGCGCACCGGGTCGCGCACACCTATTTACAAGAGTGTGAAAATGGAGATATATCAGAAGTTTGAGTGCTTAGATATAAGGTGGCTCTGAAAAGAGCCCTTGTGTTAATTGAGTTTTTTCTGCATTTATAAGTAAGTACCGATGCAGAGCTTGATGTTGCAGAGGAAGATTCTGTTTCCCTCATCCGTGAAATGAACACCATCTCTCCTATAGACGTCTTGCATGTGGTAACGCAAGGTGTTGTGGTAAATAGAACCCATGCTATAATCTCTGAGGAAAGCAGAAACAGATTTATTTACATGTCTCCTTGCTTTCTCAATTTGTGCACAATGTTGATTGGACCAATTCCATTTCTGTCTTTGGCATATATTGGAATATACCAAGGCGGTTCGAGGAAAAAGTGTCATCAATTGCCGAAAGGTGTCTTTTAGAAGCATTTCCAGACCTACCCCAGTCAATGTGCCTAGATCGTTCCCACCACAGTGCACAATTATAAGGTCTGGTTCTGGGAGATGCATAAAAGTTTTCACCAATGGTATCAATTGGTGACATCTCAATCCTCTTTGGCCAATCCACGTTATCTGCACATTTGGTAAATCAAGGTTGGAAATACCTCTGTTTGCTGCATATTTTCCACTCCAGTGAATATAACTGTGTCCTAAAAGCCAAACCTTCATTTTCAAGGGATATGCAGTCGTACTCCGATGGGTTCTGGAAGTGGAATGGTAGTTAGAAGCTGAAAGTCAGGATAAAAAAAAGGATGAGGCTTGGTGTGGTTGAAAAAATAAAAATGATTGGTTGATTGTAATACCTCAAGATTGAAGACTACGTTGCATGTTAATGTTTATGTAAAACGAAAAGTACTATTCGGTGTGAAAAAATGACATGTAACAGAGCTGTGGATAGGCAGGTGTTTCTGGAGGGAAAACAGTCTTCTTAGTTTGCTGTAGAACGTTGAGATATGAACTTTTGACCTGTGCCTTCAGCCAGGTGCAGAATGAGGTGTTACCATGGAAACAGCCAGAGATGGCAGTGGGTGATGGGTGACTTTTATGTGACATTAAAAATATTGTGAGGGAGAACCAACTGAAATGTAAATTTGATTTCAAAATTTTGCGGGAAGAAATATGATTGGCTGAAGAGACATATATGAGTCTGTATTGACAGGATATCTGTGCCATTGAATTTTGGTTGCAGTGATAGAAGCATAATTGAGAGTTCCGTCAAACGAATATCTGTTTTGTGACTGTCACTGTTGTACATCGTACAAAGCATTGGTAAAGGTAAGTCTGTAACTGTTTGTTTTGTCATGTACCGTAAAATATGGTTTAGTCACAAACATTGATTGATTTTCCTCATAGTCTGAAACTAAACTCATTTTTGGCTGTCATAATGTGTTGTATTTCTAAAACTATTTTTCCATTTCGTTTCATCACACTTTATCGACATTATGTGTTTAAAAATTATTAGTTTTACATTTTGGATAACAAATTTCAAAAAGGTAAATGGTGTTCAGTCATATTGTTATGTAAAGTTTTACTGTTAGTTATTTAAAATGTGTTATTCTACTCTGAGCTGCATGTGGAAAGCGCAGGGACACTCACTTGAGTAGCCGTGCGCTATATAAACGCATTATAACATAACATAACAAAATCACTGTGAGTCAGACGAAACTGGAAAGAAATTTTTTGGAGGGGGGAGAAATTAAAAAAAAATTGATAAGCGAACTTGAAGGTTTAATTAGTTGGCAGAGTAAAGGTGCAGGGACTTTTAGGAGGGGTAAAATAATTGCAAGGCCTACTTAACATTCAAATGGATGTTTATAGAGATGTGAAACGTTGAGGTGCGTCGGTGTGTGTAGCTAGAATATATATGTTATCTTGGGCTGGTACAGCAGACGGGAGGGGCGTGTGGGCTTGAAGTCCTGTGAATTTAATGGGGGTTGCGCGCCTTTTCTTCAAATTTTTTCAAGTGTAAATTATAGTTTTGTATATATTTTTGGTGAAATGTGAAATATGAAGTATAAAATATGTTTAATATAGAGAGTAATTATTTGTGTGATTTTGAAGCCTTTATATATAATGAGAGAAGTTGTTTATGAAGTGAAAAAATAATATTAGCAGAGAGACAGATAATGCAGATAGAGGGAGAAATGGTAAATTACATGTGATACCGTCGTCAAAAAATGCTAATGGTTAATGAATTCGTAAACTTTCTGTCAGACGAGAAAATTACAGTGCGGTTTCTGGCCGTGGCCTGGTGGGCATAGGGTGAGAGGGGCAGGTGGTTGAGTGAATTAAAATGAAAAGTTGGTATATTACATGTGATACCGTCTTGAAAAAGTGGTAATGCTTAATGAATTCCTAAAGTTTCTGTCACACGACAAAATTACAGTGTGGTTTGTGGCCGTGGCCTGCACTGGTGGGGGTGGGGTGAGAGGGAGGGGGGAGGGGGCCAAAGTGGTAATGATTAAGGTATTCATAAAGTTTCTGTTAGACGACAAAATTATAGTGCGGTTTCTGGCCGCGGCCTGCATTGGTGGGCGTAGGGTGAGAGGGGCAGGTGGTCGAGTAAAATAAAATGAAAAGTCGTTACATTACATGTGATATGGTCTTGAAAAAGTGGTAATGCTTAATGAATTCTTAAACTTTCTGACAGACGACAAAATTACACTGTGGTTTGTGGCCGCGGCTGGCACTGGTGGAGTGAGAGGGGGAGGTGGTCGAGTAAAATAAAATGAAAAGTTCTGACCATGAGGTTGTACACAGATTTGTGCAGTAAATGTCTTCGTAAATTGAGGTACCAAATGGAGTATAAAAATATCGCTCTCACTCCTGCCGTTTGACTGCATCTTAATCTCCCTTCTGTTTTCCGTCTCCGTTGCTCTGTGTTATCTTATTGTGTGTGTGTTTGTCTGTGTCTGCCTTCAGTCCGGGCTGAGGAACTTTGCTGTGGAGGCACACACAGATAGTCCCATCAAAGTAGTTGGAACGTTTTCAAAAAAATATTTATATAATTGAGATGCTTTTTTGAAGCGCTAGTGAATGTTTTCTTTCACAATTACCGCTCGGTTGTTTTCATAGAGCAGAGGGTATGTCGTATTTCACTACTTAGTGCCTCTGCATCTGCACTCTGTTCTCTGGTGGCTGGCGGAGAAGTGTTTGTTATTGTGGAGATGAAAGGGTGATAAGGAGTGAAATACGACATAGCGTCTGGTCTGTAGAAGCGTGGGAGCAGTGATTAGCTCTGAGTCAAGCGGAACTGCGGCGGTGCTTGTTAACAGTAATAAATTATTTTTTTACAGAGGTACAACTGTCTGCATGGTGCGCGACCTACTAAGAAAGGGTTGACGGGCCGTTATAGGCCTGCGGGTTCTAGTATGAGTAAGTCAGGTCGACAAAAGAAAACATTAAGTTAGTACAGCTGAAGTTACGTGGAACGCATGAATACTGTTTCAGTATACAATCATTTCAGTTGAGATTATGGATTAAAAGAGAGAACGTGTATATTTGAAATGTTTATTCAGAAATGCACTGTTTTCAAGGCAAGTCCCTTATCTAATACGAGTACAGACATTGCAAAAAATAAAGTAATCGGTATAGTCACTAGTACATAGAATACAAAAGGTATAGTTGATGAAAAATGAATATGGTTTAGCAAAATTAATTATACACTGTTATGAGGAAGTACATTATATTTTAATAAATGTAAGAAGGTCTCTGGCCTTTCAGTTTAGGAACGATACATGAAAATGGTAGTGGTTAGACATCATCTCTTTATCAATCAGCTCTCTGCATGCGAAGCATTATCAAGTTTGTGTTATGCTGTTGTGTAAGGAAAAAAAAAGGCGCCAAAAGCGACAAAATGGCGAGAGGTGCATGTATGTAATCTGTTGGATCGTTCGCAAATCAGTGTTGAGAAGAACTACTGTATTGAGATATCTTTTGAAGGTTGCAGTATTGCATTTGAAATACAGTATGAAAAACAATGGAAATATTATTGAAAGAACATATTTTTCTCCTACGTATTAAAAAATATTTTAGTTTATGGAAAATTAAAGGAGCATAGGTGTGTGAGGCGGAAATAAGCAGTTCAAAGGCGAAATGGCGTTTACAGTTATAAAAAACTCGTTCTATATTTACACATTAATCAGGGCACATGTAGCATATATTAGCGAGTTTTGCTTCGAGTACGTTTGAAATAACATAAGATAAGATATGCAATAGAATTGTTGAGATTAGAGTTTAATAAAAAATAAAGTTCGAAATCGAGTAGCTGAAGAAAAAAAATTTAGTCCACATAAAAGACAAAAATTTAACCAGCAGGAAATCATAATATCCACTGTTAGTAAAGCCAATAGGTCTGTTCATGTTAAAAAAATATCCAAGAAAACGTGAAAAAGATAGGGAGGCAAAACGAAATGTGGACGTCAATGGCTTGCATAAGAGTCATCCTACCATTGTGTAGGCAAAGTAGGCAGCAACTGCTTCTAAAAGGAAGTCACTGTTATCATCCAAAAACATGTCAGCCATCCAATTGAAAAGAGGAAAGCAGCATTCATGATCTTTTATTACCGGAGCCTCTATTACCATCAGAGGACAGCTCGGTGGGTTTTCAATGTAGCTGTCTGTCAGGAAATCTTTGCGCCGCTGCGAATATATTCCAATGACCCAGAACTCCTTGTATCGCTGCAAAGGCCATAATCCCTCCGTAACAACAAAGCTGTTCATGATCAATTAACGGATTCATGAGATGATTGTAATTCACTTCAGGAGGTACCAAGTTGCAGAGACATAAGTCCAGGGCCCACATGAAATCACAGCTCAGGCAATGAAATACAGGCTGCACACAGGTGAAATAGGAATATCGAAATGATAATCGATATGAAGCATTCAAAGTCGAGAGTGCTAAGATGTCGTAGTAGTCAAGCATCCTCTGGCGAAATAGTTCTAAGTGTTCCGGCTCGTTTACGAAGACAGGAGGGACATCCATTTTGAATTAAACAAGATGGGAACACAAACGTCGCAGCACTGGCAGTTCAACAGGAAGTCCACAGAAATAGGTCGCCGACTATGGAGTGAAGAGTAGCAGAATGACTTGATATAATTTCTGGCAGAGTAGTCACTAAACCATTGCTTAGTAGTTATAAAAAAAATAGCCTGTCTTGAAGTGGAGGATGCGCTAAAAATTAAGGGAGTCACTTCAGCAAATTGTAAAGGAAGGTCACTCTTTTATTACGAATGCTCTTCTCTGTGAATATTAGCTAAGTAAAAGATATGTGTGCGAACAGATGCTATGGTAACTTGTTTTTGTGACAATAAGGCTGTTGTTCATGTCTTGTGATTCAAGGCCGGTATTCGCTGCCAGATGGAAACATCAAGGTTCACATGCGTGGGGTAGATAAACTACATTCTTAAAGGGAAGCAAATGCAGAGTGATTTTTACCGCGTAAGCTTTGTCGTTTAAAAAGTCATAGTGATTTTCATTATATGTAAAAAAAAATATCACTGATGAAGAATGAAAAAAAATCGTCATAATAATAGGCACTGGTGTATTTTTGAAAAGATATGCAACATTACAGGGATTCTACTTAAATAAGTCATGTAATTGAAAGTGCCTGCATGTGGACGACTAAATACATGTTTGAGTAAAGTTATTTGTATAAACATTTAGGGGTAGATTAACATGCTCCGTGCAGCAGTTTTGCTTCACTTGTCATATGTTAAAATTGATGGTAAAGTGGCGTAAAGGGATTGTAAATCTGCCCGACTTTTTTTTGCCGTCTCAGAGGCATTTGTAAGTGAAAGGGAGCGACTTAGTTTTATAACTGTAGGAGGTAGTGAGCCGCTGGTATCCATTTATGTGAAGAAATTTATAGAATATAAAGACTAAAAAAATGGAAAAGGTACACTGATTAATTTGTGCATTAGTCATGTTGCAGTTGTGGCTTCGGATTCTAAAAAGGGAAAAGTGTTTAGGCGTTTAATATGCAGCTTTGAAAAAAAACGTGTGTATGGTTTAAAAATGAAATGTAAAGGTTTAAAGCAGGAGTTTGCAAAGTGGTCCTGCAGGGCCAGATGCATGGTAGATTAAAAAAATGACTACATGTTTTTCAATGGGGTTATCTAAAAAATATGTTTCTTTATCTACTGTGTAGTTTTTCTGCATGTTGCTTATTCTTTGATTTTTACTATTGCTGTGTCTTATACATTTTCCAGGGGCGGCTCTAGGCTCATGGTGGCCCTGGGCAGGGAGCGTAGGTAGGGGGCCCCGTAACAGGGGGTCCGGGCGGGGCGGAGCGCGGAGCCCAGTGAAGAGGGGGGGTCAGGGTCTTTGGAAGTGGAACAGAGCAGAGGACGCCAAATTCCTGGCATGGGCCGCCACGCAAATATGTATCCATTCTCAGAGGATTATTATATTAAGGATATATATTGGCATGGTGGCCCCTGGGGTTTGGTGGCCCAGTGCAGGTGTACAGCTTGCATATGCCTAAGGCCATCCCTGCATTTTCTGTCTATGCAGTTGTTCTCCGTTACATGGGTTTTTAAAAAACGTGTGTGTGGTTTGAAAATGAAATGTAAAGGTTTAAAGCAGGAGTTTCCAAAGCGGTCCTGGAGGCCCAGATGCATGGCAGATTAAAAAAATTACTACATGTTTTTCAATGGGGTTATCTTAAAAATATGTTTCTTTATCTACTGTGCAGTTTTTCTACATGTTGCCTATTCTTTGATTTTTAATGTTGCTGTGTCTTATACATTTTCCAGGGGCGGCTGTAGGCTCATGGCAGCCCTGGGCAGGGAGCGTAGGTAGGGGGCCCCGTAACAGGGGGTTCGGGTGGGGCGGAGCGTGGAGCCCAGTGAAGAGGGGGGGGTCAAGGTGTTTGGAAGTGGAACAGAGCCAGAGCACGCCAAATTCCTGGCATGGGCCGCCACGCAAATATGTATCCATCCTCAGAGGATTATTATATTAAGGATATATATTAGCATGGTGGCCCCTGGGGTTTGGTGGTCCTGTGCAGGTGTACTGCTTGCATATGCCTAAGGCCGGCCCTGTATTTTCTGTCTATGCACTTGTTCTCCGTCACATGGGCTTTTAGTTATGAAGGCCTTGTGTCGCTGGTGCATCACTTTTAACAGGGGAAAAAGTAACATATCTGTGGCGCAACGCTTTCATAAATGAGACATTTTGTATCTTATTCTAATGATAGAGAATATTGGGGAATTTATCTGTTATGCTTGTTCTTTGGTACAATGGCTCCATGTTGTGTAAGAAATAAGTCTGTAATAAGTTAATTACATTTTATTATTTTCTTTTTTATAGTGTTTGGTGCCGAAAAGCAACAACCTGCCTTCTGAATTACACAATTTGAGGAATTATATTCTTTTTTCCAGGTGAGTTGGTATTTTTGCATAGGCAATTTTTTTGGGTGCACATGAAAATAATAAAGAAGATTTTTTTAAATGTTTGTAAAATTTCATTTTGGAACATGATTTTATCTTGAATTTTTCCCATGGGTTGTATCTGCTTATACTAGATATGTATTTTGAGATATTCTCCACTGACAGTTGAAATTATCTTTTAATGGGCTTGGTGCATGTGTTCTTTTTGATGGAGTTCAGATTTACGGATCATTTGAGTATAATTCTTTCAGGTTTCCATTAATTAATTCTTGTGAAGTGCTCATTATTTTTTAAATCTTGTTGTATTATGTTTGGCAGTCTTTCTCCTTTATTTACAGAGAGGTATTATGATATGGTTCTAGGTGTGATGGGCATCTTTCCTGCATATCTGTGATTATACTATGTATAGGCACTGTTTTACATATATATGCAGAGCTTTATTATGAGGTGGTTCTTCATGGTTAGTATGACATTTTGTATATGCTATGACATTTACATGGTGAGTATGCTGTTGAAATATAAAAGGAACTGTCTCTGTGGGAAGTAGTAATCTGTTAAGTGAATGTTATGGTTTGTATAATGTGAGCCTTCTCTTTAGAGTGCATATAGTTTGCATAGCACTTTGTACTGGTGAACTCAGAAAATGGGTCTCTAAAAATTAATTCTACAGTTAATCAATATTTGTGATATCTAGAAAATCTAAAAAGAAATTTTACAGTAAAATGTCTTTTAACAACAGTAATTATTTAATGCAAAAAAAAGGATCAGTGTTAATGTTTAGGGTTATACTGCCAATTTCTTTTCAAAACAAGGGGAACGTGCTATCTTAAAATATATAGAGTTAATAAGTTAGAAATCATAAAAATATATGTAGTTTAAAAATTAATAAAGGTACTTTTAAGTGATATATTTATGAAAAAAGATATAATTTAGTCTCTATATTTTTTTAAAAGGATACAGAAGAATAAACTGAGTCTAGTTATGGAGAATTCCTCAGAAGAGAAACAAATTCATTTTGAAATCATTAAAGAAGTGATGGAGGAAATTTTAGACGCGGTCTTTGAAGAGGAAATAGATCAAAATGATGATTTTATGGACATTTCTTTAGACTCTGCTTACTTAGAGATGGTAGAAGAGGATGAGGACTTTGGACTTGAAGAAGTCCCTGATGATGTAATGCTGGAAGTTCTACTAAATTATGAACTGTTGAATAATTTAAAAAAAATTGATAGTAAAGCATTCTTGAAGACAGTTTTCTTGTCCTATTCTTCGATGATCTGCTTTATGAGAGTGATAAGACATGTTCTCATGAAGTGTAAAAGAGATTGTAGTAAAAAAGATTAAAACATCTATGATGACCGATAGTTCTTGTAAAAAGTGTACTGTTTGTATGCTTTAAAAATTAGAATTAAAAACTGTCTATAATGTTAAAACAGATATGGAGTGTGATAAATTTAGAACCAACATTCACTACAGGATTTCCTACTCTGTTCAGAGACTTTCTGTTATTCTCCTTATTCTACTTAGAAAATGAATCTGTGGTTTTAATTTGTACGTTATATGCTAGTAGTCAACTATAATATTTGTTATGTTTGTGTTTTACAGATTGACATTTTCATCAAAATCTTAAATTAAGATGCCAACCAGAAGTGAAAAAAGAAAGCTCTATAAACGGACTTAAAATTTGAAGAAGAAAGGAATTCAAGAATTATCAAAAGAACAAAGGACGGATAAAAAGAAGAGTGCTCCTGGTAAGAAAACCAAAACGTTTTTGAAAGCAATTTGTGGAAGGAAAAATGTTAGTATTGAAGTCCACAAGGAAAAAAGTATACCAGTATCGAGAAGGAGACATGAAACCAAAGATAAAAATGTTTCTGGAATCAGCAGACAGGAAAAGGTATACAGTAAAACTCGGACATATCAATTTAGCCAAATCAGGACGCATATGTTGTACAACAGAGTAGTTTCGAATTTATTAAAAAAGGAGAAACTTTCTAAAAGAAGAAGAAACAACATATAGACGGTATTGTTGAGCGCGCGTTTGAGACAAAAAGAAAATTATTTATTTTAGTACTTAATAGAATAAATACACTAAATAAGGCAATACGAGTTTTAAAAGCTAAAAGTAAATGGAAGAGACACATAAATAGGAGTAATTTTTGTAAAGTGTTTTCTGGGAAGTGGATGCATACTTCAACTTCTGAACCATTTTTTAATGTAGAGAGTTACCTTCAAAGTAACGATTTGTTGCATGCAGTTTACACCAGTGGTCGAGCATATGAGGTGAAGGATGGTTGTGTAATTGAGAAAGAGAAAATTGTGGTTAGAAATGCAGAAGAGGTGATGGCTGGAGAAGCTTTAGAGGGACGTCCTAATGTTCCTGTTTACAGTTAAAATTGTAGTAGCATTTGTAGTGTACGACAGGATTCAATTGATTTCTTTCGCAATTTCTTACGTAAGTACACTAAAGAAAGTCTTAAAAAAAATTGTAATGTTGCAAGAATTAGATCATTGCAGAGTGCGAGAAAAAATAGGTCTGCAAGGTCATTCTCTGGCTTGTCTTTCTAAAAAAATATGCCAGAGTGTGTTTCATCACTTCAGGATGTTAGCAGTGCATCATACTAAAATGAGAAAATTAGTGAGAAAGTTGTATTATGCAAAAAGTCCAGCACTTAAACTTAAACAGTTAAATAGTGCTCTTTTGCATGGATGTGAATTAGATGTTAAGAAGATTTGTGCAGAAATTGAGGTAAGTTATTTTGGTCCAGAGGAAGATAATGCAGAAACTGATATAATTATAGAAGGAAATGTGTTAGAAAATGTTGGAAATGTTAATATTGAAAATTTTGAACAGGAAATAATAAAGTTTAAGGTAATTGCAGGTGAGAAACCAAATTTTTCTTGTGTCTGTTGTCGACGCATTCATTACAAAAGTCAAACTAGGTTAGTTGATTTATATTTAAAAAGTGAAGGTGAGTAATGGTCAATGGAAAGATTTTGCAACTTATTTGTTGGTGGAAAACTATTTTGATTTGGGTTTTGAGCAACGTATTTGTAAATATTGTTATAATAAATTAAATGAAAATAAAATGCCTGCTAGAGGTGTTCATAATATTCTAGAGTTGATAAATATTCCATCAGAATTGATGGATTTAAATACTTATGAGACTATTCTGATTCAATGTGTACATCCTTTTCAGGCTATTGTTCGTATGGAGCCTAAGACTGGTAAATTAAATCCTTCAGATTTACAAAGAGGATTAAAGGGTAGAGTTGTATATTTGCCACTTGATTTAAAAAAAAATATGGAAACAATTGGTGTTGAAAATGTAGAAGAGGAACCTCTAGTTATTCTAGTTAATGGTGTAAGTTAAAAGAGTAAGAAAATCTGGCAAGATTTAGTGGATGTTAGAAAAGTCAAAAAGGCAACGTTGTATTTAGTCCAAAACAATAAATACTATAAAGATGTATACGTAGAAGAAGAAGATGTAAGTGAAGAAGAGGACAGTGATTTGTCTATTGGACAAATTGAAAAAGTTGACGTATCCAGAAGTGAAGAAATTTATGAACATTACAGTGTTCATCCACTGCATTCCAAAGAAGCAATGGGGAATGCTATTGAATTATTTCAGATGAAAAAGGCGAAAGGAAATGCTATTAGTGTGTGGGAAGAAAGTTTGGAAGGTCGTTGTTTTCCACAGTTATTCCCTACAGGTGAAGGTACATGATATGATGATCGACCTATGCAGATTCCTGCATCTGAATACCGGACAACAAGATTATATGCAGAAGATCCAAGGTTTTGCCAATGCATTCCATATTTGTTTCATCTTCTGTTTGAGAGTGACTTATCTGGTCTTTCTTATGCAGTAAACCATATCTTAAAAATTGGAGTTCATCTGCAAAATATTTCAGCAAAGGAATTTATGGATAAAGTGCAACAGAAAGATAGTGTTTTGGATTCAAACCTAATTAATTTAATGGCTTGTCAGCATGGTACTAATGAGTATTGGTACCGTCGTCATGGAGATTTGAAGTGCATGCTTAGAAACTTAGGAGCACCAACATGGTTTTTAACTCTAAGCTGTGCAGAGTATGCTTGGGAAGATTTACTTGAATTTCTTCGGGAGGCGAATGCAAACATAGAAAATATAAACTACAAGACACCTGGAGAACTGTGTTCGTTAGATCCAGTTAATGTTTGCAGATATTTTAATCATAGATTTGAAGCTATGATGTCTTTCATTACAAACAAGAAAAATCCGCCTCTTGGTGAAGTACTGGATTTCTTTTGGAGAAAAGAATATCAAGCAATAGGTGCTCCTCATATTCATATGCTGTTATGGATCAAGGATGCTCCTTAATTTGGAACAGACTCGGATGAGACTGTACTGTCTTTTATTGAACAGTATGCCACTTGTGACATACCTAATAGTACAACTGATAAGGACTTAAGAGGAAACGGGTTACGTTTTCAAAGTCATCGTTGTGGAAAATATTGTCGGAGAAAATTCAAATCAAAGAGTAAATTCTACACCAAATGTCGTTTTGGATTTGCACGACCGGTACTTTCAAAAGGAAGAGTCAACAATTTGATGTCATGTTTGCGACATAATATCAGAAGAAGGTCACCTAAAAATACGTACAATTTAAGAAGAGGTGAAGAATCCAAATATATAAATGACTATAACCCAGTCATTTTATCCATGTGGAATGCTAACATGGACATACAATATGTTGCAGACAACTCTATTGCTGTGGCTCGATATGTAACGTCTTACATCACGAAATCTGAAAAGACGGAACTGAAGGAGATGTGGGAAGACATTTCTCATGAAAAGAGCCTAAGCAAGAAATTGTATACGTACAGTTTGAAGATGTTGTCTCATCGAGAAATTGGAGCATATGAATGTTGTGACCGATTATCATCAGCAAGTCTTTATGCTAAATCAAGGAGTATTCTCTGGGTGAGTTTGGGTCTTGCAGAAACACGAAACCGTGTTCTGAAACCTGTGCAAGAAATTGAATATTTAGCCCAGAAAGAACCAAACAGTACAGACATTCTAAAAACAAATATGTTGGATACATACTATCCAAATAGAAGTACTCTGCTTGAAAACATTTGTGTGTATGAAATACTTCAAAACTACACTTTTAAAAGGAATGTTACAGAGAACATTGATAAAGGTGTACACGCTGTAATTGGACATGAAGGATGTCTGGTGAAACAAAGAAAAGGACACTTGATTAATCATCGGAAACTGAGTTGCGATACACCTGACAAAAGAGAATTTTACTATTTTGCTCTTTTGCAACTCTTTAAACCATGGCGTAGAGAAGAGGAACTACTTGGGGACTTTGATAGTTATGAAGATTCATTCAACGCATCTAAAAGTAGTATTGAATGTCCTGTTTTTAGTAATTATCTCCAAATGTTGAATGATGAAATAGAGCAAGAAGCGACAATTGCAGCGGAGATTGCTAGAGATAGTTCACAAGGTAGTCAAAGTTCGGCTTCATTAAGTCAAGATCCACTGGGACAACCAATTATCCAAAATGAAGTAGCCACCGCCATGGATGAGGTGGAAAGAGCAATGCAGCAAGGTCAAGAGGAAGTAATCAACTTAGAAGAATTAAAGAAGCAATTTAATGTTGAGCAAAGACAGATATATGATGAAGTGACAGAGCACATTGAGCATGGCTTTCGTCATGAGAGAAAAGATTGCTCATGTATGTCATTTGAACCTATTCGACTATATGTAAGTGGAGAAGCTGGAACTGGTAAAAGTTTCCTAATTAAAGGAATTACTACATATTTACAGCAAAGAACTCAGTCAACACTGTCGTGTGTTGTTACTGCTCCAACTGGATTGGCAGCACATAATATTAAAGGTATTACTTTACATCGTTTACTGATGCTGCCAGTTGAACATGAAAATAAATTACAATATCACAAGCTATCTGGAGAAGCTTGTTTTGAAGTTTCTAGAGTCCTTAAAAAATGAAACTTCTTATTATTGATGAAGTAAGCATGGTATCCAATTTAATGCTTGCTTTTGTGCATTTAAGAATGCAACAGATACTTAAGACAGAGTATGATGTGTTATTTGGAGGTAAACATGTCATAGTTTTTGGAGATCTACTGCAGCTAACTCCTGTGAAAGGACAACCTGTATTTGAAACTGTTACGCATGAGGAGACCAGAAAGTGCCTGGGCAGTATTGAAAATGTTAATATATGGTCACATTTCAAATATACTGAACTGATTCAAAATATGCGACAGGCAAAGGATACTAAATATGGAAATATTCTTCAAGATATAAGGATTGGAAAACTAACTGAAGATGCAAAACACACTCTACGAACACGATTACTTTCCAAGTTGTTTCCTAATGAAGATAATGTACCTGAGAAAATATATAGTAAAGAGGTAGCAGATAAGTCAGTGATATGCTTGATGCCAACTCTGAAAGAATGTTCAGTTTTTAATGAGAAAATGTTGAATTTAGAAAATCAAGAAATTAAGAAACTGGAAGCTAAAGATAGAATAGAGCATGAAGGTAGTACTATTGTTTTGTCTGAAAAGTTGAAGTTAAAATTGGATTCTCTTCAAAAAACTATATCTAAAACTGCTGGTTTAGAGAAAAATCTGTATGTATGTTTAAATTGTCGGATAATTTTAAGGAGAAATTTACATGTAGAAAGAGGATTGGTAAATGGAGCAATGGGTAATGTTGTTGGTTTTGTCAATTATACAAATAGAGATAAGATTGAATTTTTAAGAATAAAATTTGATGGAATTGAGGAAGTTCAACAAATTAGTCGCTGTTCAACTCGTTTTTTGCTTGTGAAAGACTTATATGTCCGTCGGAAGCAATTTCCAATTTGTTTGGCATATGCAGTGACTATTCACAAATCTCAAGGTTTAAGTGTAGATTGTGCTTTGGTAAATATTGGAAGCACTGTATTCAAAGAGGGTATGGCGTATGTTGCTTTATCGCGGGTTAGAACTTTATGTGGACTTTATCTAATTGATTATGATGAGACAAAGATTAGTGCAGATTTAAATTGTGTGAAGGAGTATAATAGGTTAAGAAGAGAATATGCTCCAAGTTTATCTCAATATCCTTTAATTGAAAGGCGTATAGTTGGTCAGAAAAGGAGAAATGAGGAGAAATGTGCTGAAGTAGTCGAGAAACGACGAAAAAAAGATGTAGCTGTTGTTGGTAGGCGTAAGAAAACGGTTAGTATTGAAGAGATTGTTGGATTTAAGTTTGAAAACTGGTCTGGTGTCAACTGCTATGCCAATGTAGTAGTTAATGTTGTTTTTTTTCTGAAAAATGTTAAGGAGCAGATTGTAGAAAATCAGGAGCAAACAGTTTGCTATTCCTTAAATTCTATATTTGAAAAATGTAGTAGTGGTGATAGTGAAGTAGCAAGTGTTTCAGAACTAAGGAATGTTTTAGACATATGTGCAGGAGTAAATCAATTTTCTCAGAATATTCACCAAGATTGTCAGGAATTTATTATGTATATGTTTACAGTTTTGGAAGATGAAGGTGTAGATATTGATAGTCTTTTTGGCCTTTCTTATAACTGGGAACATAAGTGTGATAATTGCTCATTTTCAAGTATTACTGATATACACAGTGAAAGATTTATATATTTAACATTACCAGACTGTAAAGAAGTGTCTTTTAATAAACTAGTTAAAGATGCGCATCAGAACATGGTCTGTTCTCAATGTAAGTCTGAAATGTTATCAACTTTATTTATCCATAGATATGGACAATATGTAATATTAATGTTTCAACGATGCAGAGATGATGGGAGTAAATTGTCAACTTTAATTAAAAATGTTGTGGCTTCTCAAGTATCTATTTCTAGAAGAACATTTGTAACTGTAGCCATTATTTTTCATGAAGGGCCTTCCACATCATCAGGACATTATACAGCTTATTTGAAGTGTGCAAGCGGCTGGACGCTTTGCAATGATAGTCAATTGACTTTTAAGAAACGTTTGCCTTTTGCCTTAACTAACTCCTATCTGCTATTTTTGGAACCCAAAATTCAGTAGAATGACTTGCTGTAGGAAGAATAATACTGTAAATATATGAAACTTTCTTGTTTACAAATATCATGTGACTGAGGGTGTACAAATCTATAAATGAAATTTGTGTTTGGCATAGTGATAACATCAGGTACAAGTTTACTTAATGTTTGATGGTATAAAACATGTTACAAATTTTAACTGTAAAGGTTCAGAAAAGAATAGATAAGACTAAGATTAAGAAATTTCAGAAAAAAACTACTTAACTCATAGTATTTGGCCAAGTGGAAAAATATGAGAGAAGAAAATGAGTACTTTAGATAATTATTTTAGAAGATATATGGACGCAAGTTTTTGGGAGAGGTATTTAAAAGATAATGAGTTAACTTATACAATTTGGCCACGCGGAAAGGTATGAGAGAAGAAAATGTGTACTTAAGATAGATTTTTATAGAAGATACTTGCACGGGGCTTTGTTGAGATATATTTAAAAATAGGTCGTATAGTTTAATTACTTTGTAACTGTGGAAGATGTAGTGTGCTTACTCAAGAAATTGCGAATTTGAGAAAAACATTTAAGACATGTTTTTTTCAGGTATTTATATTATGTATGGAGATTTTGTATGGGTTTTTTAAACACAATCATTTTGATTGTGTTTTTTTTCCCCGCTGTTATATGATGATAAATATTGAAATCACTGTTTATAGTGAAAATCAATGTATTCCGAGGACAGCAAAAATAAACCATTAAATATGTTGTTTAAGTTATTTTGTTACATTGAATTTAGAAATATGTATTATAACAGATTTTTTTACTGTCTTCCACAGATATTATATTTATAAGGTAAGTACAAGTAATAACATCCGAGAGTTTTCTCTGCCTCTCTCCTATTGACTCCTACTTTTTTTTCTTTTATGAAATGTACATTATAATCTTATTTTTACTTTTCTTCCACAGGTACTACGTTTTTAAAAGAAATTTACTTTACTTTTTTACTATTTTTTAGGTAAGTATAAAAAATAAAGAAACTTTTACATCACTGTGTCATTTCTTTGTCTATCCTGGTTATAGCAATGTCATGTTTAATATAAGCACTTCCACATAGGATTGGGTGCATTGTTATAAGGCATGCTTTAAAAGTGATTTAATGAAATGAGCGACATTTCACTGAGTGAGTTCAGCAACACTGATATATGAAAACATTGGTGGGAAATTATATTAAATGTTACATGGTGTTCTTTCCAGGACTTTAAGTCCTTTGCTGCAGTGGCAATTCTGCCTCAGCATTAGGGGGGCGGGGGGCTGAGAGGTACTAGTATGCTCATGATGGAGCCACTCCTTCACCAGCGACGGTTGAGATGTGTTCATGATAGAGTGGTTCTGTCATGGCTCCGCTTAGTCAATAGAACGTGTCATGGAGGCGCAATATTAGTGCTGCGCAAGCACAGCGGCAAGGCCATGACAAAACTGGTTCGTCATGAGGACAGCTCAGGCAATGCTCATGACAGAGTGGCTCTGTCATTAGCATGGAAGGAGTTAACAGGTGTTAAAAAAACTGAGGGGTCTCTTTAAAGAGAGTGTTGGTTGTAATTTAAAGGGCACTTTAAAACACATTATGGCACCTTTATGTTGACCTTGCGTCTCTTTGCGCCACAATTTCGTCACTTTATTTAATACAATGACAGTGCAAATAATGTACCATATTTACAACGTTATGGATCTAGGAGATATGTCACATCCTAAAACCCTGCACCATAAGGAAGTGTTCTTCTGAAGGAATGCGTCTTGAAAGTGGCTGACTGTAATCCATGAGATTTCACTCAGTGACTTTCAGGCCCATGCTGTTTCAAAATTGTGCATGTGCTTGAAACAGGCGTAGGTATTGACGTAGCATTGTGAATATAGTGCACTGGTGAGCCTTGCTGGAGCTGCGTCACACTTGCGATGCAACTCTAGCAATGTATTACTTTTTCGGCACTGATGTGTTACGCATGTATGCTGTTTTTATACCATGGTGCGCCACATTTTAAATGTGGCACACCATGGGTGACGGAGCAGTAGCATACTGTGGCGCACATTAAGTGGTGCATCTTTGGGGGTGAAGCAGTTAACATAAATCTTCCCCATAGGTTAAAAATCTGCGTTTAGTAGAGTGTTCGGCCTTTGTAGTGTTATGTTTTTTCTGTTATTCTATGTAGATATGTAATATTGCAAGATTTTTGTCACGAAAAAGAAGCCATGAGTATTGGGTTTGTGAATGATTGCAAGATTCTTAAAATTAAAAAGCAAAAACCATGGCATTGTTTAATATAGTATTGTAAATACTTATCTTTAAGAATGATGAGAGAGTAAAAAAAGGTTAACCTGATGTTTTAAAGGTATTCACAGACTTCTTTAGAGGAAGTGTTCTATATGATTGTAGCATGGGTGTTTCACTTTTTTATACCTAACAGAATGCATTCTGTATGCTGTAGCAGGAGGAGTACTACATACTTGAATATTCTTCAGTGCTTATTTTCATTTAGTAAGTGGTATTGAGACCGACACAGAACTTCAATGGATGGAAGGGGCTATTCTTGTGCTCCTGGAGGGCTGCGAGGGCGCTGCAGCTGTGGGAGTGAGGCCTCTCAGAGGGGAGCAGCGCAGCTCCTTTTGATGCCCACAATTGCAGATAACAGGGTAGGGATGTCCTTGGAATTTATGGATGGTTAGTCACTCTAGAGTGTGCGCGGCGCCCCTGGCACCTCATTACGGCACACAGGGGAGCCACGTTGCACAGTTTGAGAATCAGAGACTTAGGAGATAAACCTTCATAATAGCAAGGCCTATAAGTGATAAAAGTCGCCGGTGCTCGGCGTTAAAAATATCGCCGCTATCGGTGGTATTTTCCACGGTGTTAGTGCTTCAACATCAATGGGAACACATATGTGATAGTAAATCCTGTAACACCCTCAGTATTTCACATTATCGCGTGAAAACAAAAGTTGTTTTCACACAGTAATGTGTGCCTTGTAAATAGGGGACGGGGTGGATTTAGTTTTATTTACTACACTGTTATGTTAACGATGTCGAATGTTTGATTAGAGGAGGCTTTAACAGTTTTGCGATAAACTTTTTCTCGCAACGCCTCTTTTTGTGATAGGGTGTTTTGCCCTCCAACCACATTTTGAATGTGCTTTGACCTACGCCCACTTTGCATGTTACTTTCTTAGTATACGTAACATATGCAAAGTGGTCTTACGGCAGGCGATGTAATGCCGTTTTCAAGACGGTGCAGCAGAATATTTTCAGGGATAGGTAAAACATTAACGCCGCTTTTATCGGCAAAAAACTGCAGATATAGTGGCGATAACGGCGTTGATAATATGCTTTATGAATTGCAATCGAATCTAATGTTAGATGTAAAGACAAGTAACGTAGGTTTCGGTTGCAATTCATACATCATATTATGAAGGCTATTATCGTCGTTTTATCGGCAGTGTCCTGTGGATGAAATCGACGATAATGTATTACGTCTCCTTCATAATATGTCTCAAGTATCGTCGCTTTTTTAATTATCGCTATTGCTTGGTTAGAGACAAAAATTTACCGCTGAGCTGCGGCGATCTTTATCGCAAATAAACCTTGGTATTACCAAGGTTTATCGCAAATGTGATAAAAATCGGCTGCAATGCATGAAAATAGCTGAAAAGTCAGCGATATTCATGCATTACCGAGCTAATGCTCTTAGCCATGTTATCCACCTCCCATTGGATAACATGGCTAAGGACTGCTCAGGGCAGGTGTTAGCTTTTGGAGATATTCGCGCTTAGCGCGAATATCTCCAAAAGTTGGTAATAGGAGATAGCGATGTTAGCGACTGTTTCCAGTCGCTAACATCTTGGCACGCCCACTTTGCATATCATTAGTGATAAATATCACTGACATGCAAAGTGGGGCCCAAGATAGTCGCTATCTCCTACTAGCTGTCGCTAACTGGTGTTAGCGACAGCTTGGTAATAGGGAGATAATTTTATCTCCGCTTTCTTGGCTTTTAAAGCCAAAAAAGCGGAGTTAAACCCCCTTGATAATATGCTCCTCAAGCTCTTTTTGGTATAATGAGTTAGTTCTGAAAAGAACTTTTTTTTTTTTTTTTTTTAAAACAAGTGTTATGTTGTTTTTGATTTTTTAAACTTGCACCGACATTTTCAACTGTGACACAGGATCAAAATGAAATGAAAACATTTATCTTTTCTCGGAGCATTTATGACTCTCAATTTTTAGTTTAATAAGATTGAGGCTCTGCTCTCCGTACAAAAGAATTTCTCCACAGTCGTTGCATTTCATGTGCACCTTCACTAAATATGGTCTCAAGTCCATCTCTGCATACAGGTCGTCAATCAGAAGATGTGCTGGCCACCTCTGATGGTAATAGCGTGGCCAGGGCTCTTGTCGATGCCTTTGCAAAATCCACAGGGTGCACTTGTTTGACATGCCGCACCATGGTATGTATGGAAAAGGAATATTTTTTTGTCAGAGTTCCTCTTGAGAGAACCGAGTTACATATCGTGCAGGTTACTTTTGGCGCATTCACTTTCTTTTGATCTTCAGGATAAGTGAAAAATTGCCAGATAGAAAGATTCCTTTTTTCTTTTTAAAGGTAGTCGCTCATTTCCTTCAGATTCGGAAGATGAATGCGGAACGGCAGCCATTTCAGGAAAGTCTTCCGAAAGATGTTGGACGTTGTTCTCTCTTGAGAGGAGAAAATATAGTGGGTGGAGTGCTCCGTATAAATTGCAGAATAGAAACTACTAAGAACCAATTGGAAGTGTTGTTTTCAAGTCACATGACTTCACATGCGCGTCTCAGGACGTGTACGCGGTGACAGTATCTAGTCACGTACGTTATTTTGAAGTAGCGGTCTAATTCAGCGAAGTTTCAAAACGTGAAAAGGAGTAAATCCAAACACATCCGGATTTGGTATATCTTCTGAGCTCGATTCAAGCATACAATTGTTAAACTATAAAACCTTTTATATTTCTAAAAAAAATACCAAGGTGTGTACATCCGGTCACGCACGAAAGTTTAAAAAGACATTCGGCTCCATTTAATGAAAAGTTTCATAACAATAAAAAAGAAGCCTAGGTTCAGTCTCTTTGACGTACCATAAGTTCTTTCAAGGGTCTATAACATATGTCAAACCTATGGTTTTTTCAGTGAATTTCATAGGTTTTGTAAATGCTACTTCCTAACTATAACGTGTGTAAAACCTATGGTTTTTTTTGTGAATTTCATAGGTTTTGTAAATGCTACTTCCTAACTATAACGTGTGTAAAACCTATGGTTTTTTCAGTGAATTTCATAGGTTTTTTAAATGCTACTTCCTAACTATAACGTGTGTAAAACCTATGTTATTTTTAGTGAATATATATATATATATATTACCTACTGGCGGTCGCCAGTAGGTATATGTAGTTAGGATTTTTTTCCTATGGGATTTCTAAAAAATCTATGTCGAATAACTTTGGTGTTTGTAGACGGAATTGGCTGAAATTGTCAGGAAAATTGCACATTTTGTTTCTGACCATCCCATGAAAATTTGGGGGGGTTTCGTCAAGGTGGGGCTGAGAAAAAAGGGCTGTCCCAAAACGCATTTTTCCCATTCATTTTTCCTTAGGGCAGTTGGACTCACTTTTAGCTCGAACGGCTGAATGGATTTACACGAAACTTGGCAAAATTGTAGGGACTGGTAGCCCGATGTGCCTTTGCTAGGTCTCAAGATATGTGCTCCAGTGGATTTTGAGAAATTAACGTGCAAAAAAATATATATATCTGTGACAGCGTCCCGGTTAGCGCCCCGGTTCGCGTACCCGACGCGTAACGGAACTTCGCGAGGAGAAGCGGATTGGCTCCCCGGTGACTGTGAACATTCTAAACAGTCCGGAGCGACCGCCATCTTGTGTCACGGTAGGATCGAGACACAAAAGGGTGGCAAAAACAAAGGGGGAAATGAGCATAAGGGGGCAGAGTACATCCTCCATGACCCCCTAGGTTTGATGAGGGGGCTTTAAAAGGGCCCCGCGGGGCAAAAAAAAAAAAATGTTATTATCGTTTTTTTTGCGGGGGGAGCGCCCGGTACGCGCACCGGAAAGCGGTCCGGGAGCGTAATATAGGGAAAAAAGAATGAAAGAATGTTCAAATATTGTATGTTTATTGATTGTTCTTTTTGTTGTATTTTTATTTTTTATTTTTATTTAAGTACCAACATGTAGGTACCAATGCAGAGTCTAAAAATAAATATACACCGTTTCCTTTGTAGATATCTTGCATGTTGTTTCAGAAGTTATTGTGGTATATGGAATTCATAGCATAGTCTGTGAGGAAAGCAGAAAGAACATGGAGGCAGGAGATGATAAAGAGATGTTAAATACACATTGGAGATAATATAGTGGGAGAAAGGAAGTAACTATGAGCAAACTTACTATGTAACACAAAAAAGTTGCACAGTATATTTTAAGTCTCAGTTTATATTTTATCTTTTTGGGTACTATTTCATAATTTTCATATTATTATTATTATTATTATTAAAGGCTTTTATAACGCGCTCTGTTACTAAAGAATAGTATCCTGGCGAGAATAAAGAGAAAAAAGAATAATGTCTCAAACAATTTTAACTTTTAAAATTTAAATTTATTGTTCTGATTTTTCAAAATCTTAGAGAATCTGTAACATTAAATCATCAGGTATGTCCTCCTTTTCATTCCGAAAATCACATTCTTCAGCACATTTTAATAATTCTTGGTCTACTGTTTCATCCATAAAGTCTAGTTCTTCTTTTTCTTGGTTTGGATTGTTTTCAATCTTAATTTCAAATGAAATTGTATTTTCTTTTTGCTGTGCTTCCATTTTCTTGCTGTAAATTACATAAAAAATAAATATATCAGTGGAGATAGGGCACTGTTGGGTTTAAGTTCAGACAGGTACTTGTGAGTTTTTAACAGTGAAGTAATCTTTGGGCAGTGCATGGTTTCAGGCAGGAATTAGAACTATTAAAAAGTGCCTGTGATGAAGCCTAAGTAAATTCATAATTATACCACAGGAGCCTAACTCAATCAATAATTTAAATAATTAAGTCTTTCTCAATAACTAACTCTTATAGAGGGACAGTATGTAACTATCTGAAAACGTTTTCCTAAATTAATTTAAAGTGCATAACATAGTTCTCCTTTCAAATTTTTTAAATTATATCTTACCTTTGAAAAAGAAGTTAAAGTTGACAGTGAAAATGCTCTTGAAATGTACTTCAGGAAGTAGTAGTCAAAATGGCTGTGTTTCTCTCTCTTTCTTTATATATATTCGGGTACATAACCAATCAAATGTCTTGAAATAATAGTAGAAAATGAAAGTAACATTTTAATTGGTTGTCAATTCTAACACTTCATATGTGTTTTTGTCATGTAATTTCCCTCAGGATATTTAGTCAGGCCTACAGCATAATGTTCTCAATGGAATTCCATCAAATTTGGGTAAATGGTAGGGACTGCTATGTAGTAGGGCCTATTCTATATTTGATGAAAGTGTCTCCACTGGTTTTTCTGTAAATTACTTTCCCACCTTTTTTTAGCGAGCGCTCACCGGTGCGCGCCCCGGTACGCGCACCGGCAGCGTTACGGGAGTCCTCAATTTTGTGTATCGGTAGAATTGAGACACAAGATGGAGGGGAAACAATGTTCGGAATGGGTAGAAGGGGGCACGGTAGACACTTTCTGACCCTCTAGGTTTTCTGAGGGGGCTTAGGACGCACATATAGGCAAAAAAAAAAAAATCGCGTGGGGAGCGCCCGGTACGCGCACCAGTAAGCGAACCGGGGAGCGTACTTTGGTGAAAAATAGTGAAAAAAGTTAGAAAAAGATAAACGTTTTGAATGATCAGAGGTAGGGTAGCTCTGAAAAGAGCTATTGGGTTCTGTGGCTAATTTAGGTACCTACAGGTTCCAATGCACAGTTTTAAATTCAGGAGGAATATTCTATTCCCCTCATCGGAGAAGTGCATACCATCTCCTCTGTAGATGTCTTGCATGTTGTAACGCAAGTTAATATTGTATATTGAACCCATTCCACAGTCTCTTATGTAAGCAGAAACAGATTTATTCACATGTTTCCGTGCTTTCTCAAATTGTGGAAAAAATTGGTTGGACCAGTTCCATTTCTGTCTTTGGCATATATTGGAATATACCAAGGCAGTTTGTGGAAAAAGTGTCATCAATTGATCAAAGGTGTCCTTTAAAAGCATTTCCAGACCAACCCCAGTCATAGTCCCAAAATCATTTCCACCACAGTGCACTATTAAGAGGTCAGGGTTTGGCAGATACATACATTTTTTTTATTAAAAACATATAAAATATATTTTTCATTTAAAAGAATAATACATGTTACAGATTTTGATATTTCCTATAAAAAAACATAGAAATTCACTGAAAAAACCATAGGTTATAGACCATATATAGTTAGGAATTAGCATTTACAAAACCTTGAAAATTCACTGAAAAACCATAGGTTATAGACCATATATAGTTAGGGATTAGCATTTACAAAACCTTATTTTACTAACACAAAACCATTGAAATTCGCATATATAGTTAGTTGCACTAACTATATATCGCGCACCCGCAATCCACTGCTGATGTTGTCACATATTACATCATTCATGACATGGTCAGTGACATCACTCATGACATCACTGATGACATCTCAAATGACATCACTGATGACATGTCAAATGACATCACTGATGACATCACTGATGACATCTCATTCGACATCACTGATCACATCACTGATGATACCATTTATGTGATAATACAATGAACCTCTTCAGACTCTAATATAACCTTAGATACAATCAGTGTAAACAGACACTCACAAACTGTCACTCATCCATGGAGTTACTCACACACCTAGTCAGTCATGCAAAGAATCAATCACACCTCCATTTCCTCAACTATACAGTTATACACACCTTACTTATTCAAACATATACTAACACATATTTACTCTCTTATACAATCCCTGATACAAGTTCACAATGATCCATACAGCCACTCACACATTCACTAGCTCTTATGCACAGTTATTTATATATGTCAACTCTCACATGTACTGTGTTTTACATATGTACTTACTTTGACATGTAGCACTGAGATATCCATTCACTCACCAATACACTCATGCACACAGTCAACCGCCCATACAGCTGTTTCCACATGCACTTTTGAACCCATACATCTAGTGAATCAACTGCTCACACATCTATGCACAGAGTCATACACCTCCCAGCCACCCGCACACACACTCAGTCTCCCATACAAATACTTGGGCAACCATTCAATAACCCATATAGTTACTCATATAGCTACTGATCAACACAAGCAGCAGTTTACAGAACAACAGACATAATGATGCACAAATAAGACAGTTTAGTCACTAACCCATGCACTCAGTGAGACACATTTAATCACTCACTCATACAGTCAGTCATGCACCTACGAAATCCTTCATCCAGACACTTATACATCCACTCATTCTTCAATATGTAAGACATATTTTAACTTTACAGAAACATACAGTCACTGGATGTTGTCATCAGTGATGTCATTTGAGATGTCATCAGTGATGTCATCAGTGATGTCACTGACCATGTCATGAATGATGTAATATGTGACATCATCAGCAGTGGATTGCGGGTGCGCGATATATAGTTAGTGCAACTAACTATATATGCGAATTTCAATGGTTTTGTGTGAGTAAAATAAGGTTTTGTAAATGATAATCCCTAACTATATATGGTCTATAACCTATGGTTTTTTCAGTGAATTTTCAAGGTTTTGTAAATGCTAATTCCTAACTATATATGGTCTATAACCTATGGTTTTTTCAGTGAATATATATATATATTCACTGAAAAAACCATAGGTTTCACACCAGTTATAGTTAGGAATTAGCATTTAAAAAACCTATTAAATTCACTGAAAAAACCATAGGTTTCACACCAGCTATAGTTAGGTGGAAATTTTACTCGCATAAAACCATTGAAATTCCCACGTTATAGTTAGTTGGACTCACTATAACTTGCGCGTGCAATGCACTGCTGATGACGTCAAATATTACATCACTCATGACATGGTCAGTGACATCACTCATGACATCACTGAAAATAATCATGGTGGTTAGATCTGGCACTAGAAATAAAATAACCCCAGAGAAAGGTAACTGAGAAATTTGGTACCGCTAGGGGAATGGGTGGGAGATATAGCTCATAGCAAACAGCTGCAATTTGTAATCTATCACTAAAGAGGGCCAACGCTCTTAAGGTTGATGCAACACCAAACTGCCTCCATTCCCCCCAACTAATCAAGGTGACCTAGGGTCAATCTCAAAGTGGGCAGTCACAAAAGAACAAGTTTTGAAGTGCTTTGCAATTTGTAACTAATTCTCAGGGGACCCCCAGTTGGCTGTTACTGTAGTGATTTTTTTCGCTTAGACTTGTGATCTATGACAATCAAGAATCATAAAATACTCTCAAGATGAATGACGTTTGGCTCAGAATGGACTTGGCATGTATCAACTGCTCTATCTTCAATATTTGCTGTGCTCCCTTCTTGTTATTAGTCTTGTTGGTTGACCCGTTCAATCATGTGTCAGGTTGGTGACCACTACTATAATTTCTTTAGTGTTATCTGTCACGATACAGTTTTAACCATACTTTGGAAATGCAGTTTCCATTTGAAATGAACAACTCTTCTTCCCACTACCACCACTGTAATAGTTAAAAAAACTATGATATAATGAGAAATTCAAGCTAGATAGCTGTATAATGCTGTGGTGCCAGGCACCACTAAGGTTTGTTAGAAGAACCCTCCAACACCAACCTAGTTGGTGTCATGCTTCATCATCGGGTTCCCAGCTGAGTAGCCAAATGCTACCCAGCTGTGCGTCAACAACTGGCTACAGTGGAGCAGGTTTTTTATTTTTGTTAGTGTGATGAAGTGATGTGAGTTAAAAATACCTCTAGGGATTCTAACTGATATTTATGTATTCCCAGCGGCCCAGGGTATATTAAGAACAGAAAACGGATAATGTATTAAGAATAGAAATTTGGTCCTAATTATCCTTTAGGTGTACATGTTTCAGTCTTATATAAAAAAATGTAAGGCTTTCTTCAGGACCCAAATAATGTGCAAGTGTGATAAAAAGATGGAAATGTGAGTGGTAAAAATTATACCACGTGTATTTGCATTTTTAGCACACACTCTATGGTGTGCTATACATGCTGTGGACTGGCTGTAAATTAAGGGTCCACTGCTAGAACGTACCTGTAGGAAAAAATGCCAAGAACATATTAACATATAAACATGATTCATCTTAAAAGAATTCAGCATTTCTCCTTTCGTTGTTGTGGTTGCATGGCACTCAGTGCCACACATACATGTGGCCACGTGCAATCACACTTCATGCAAGCAGTTTTTAAGCATTTTTAGACATGCATGTGACATATAAGTGTACATGCATGTTCTATATTCAAACTATCACAATCAAAGGAGAAATGCTTAATTCCATGAAGATGAATCATGTTTATATGTTATTATGTCCTTGTCATTTTTTCCTACAGATGCCTGGCACAACAGCATTACACAGCTATCTACCTTGAGTCCGTTTACGTTGTTTTTGATAGTATTACCTTGGGACAGGGGTGGTCACACACAGTCCTTGCTCTCTTCTTTGTTCTTCCCATAATAAGAAATTCAACAGGCCAACTTCTTCAGTCCTGAGCAGTGCCCAGTCTACTGCTCTATGGTTTCCGAGTGGGTGGTGGTGGTGTAAAAGCAATTGACAGTTATAGTGCATAGCTATAATTTCTCTGTTATTTGCATGTTCAAGTTTCTTGTTTTAATTAAGAATTCTGATGTGTCCTTGATGTAAGTTTTAGAACACTCTCTACACTATGGTTTGTAAAAATCCTATAGTTCATGTATGGGGCCACATCCTGAGACTATCGGACAAAGAGGTGAATCTTGTAATTTTTTGTGTATTTTCGTTAACATGTAGAGTTTTGATCTTATGGAGTATCGTACCTCCATGAGTAGAAAAAAACCCAGCTAAGACAGTTTGTGTTCCAGTTAAATACTGATAGAGTGAAATAATTCTAAAAGGATTAGAAACAGAGAAAGGCAGAACATTTGAGTGTGGGTATAACATGGCTGACTTGGCAGCAGTTAGCTGAGTTTTCAGCTCCTGGCTGAGGGAGTACAGTGCCAGATTTAGCATATGCATTCCTTCTCTGGTCTTGACTAGAAGTGTGTTTGATGTGTGCTCTTTGCATGGTGGAGTGTGTGCCAGACATAATACAAGTCAAACAGTGCACACCAAAAAGTTTGAGTGTGTGTCTAGCATGGCTGTCTGTGCAGTAGATGATTGTGAATGTGCACCTGGGTGAGAGGAAGGAGACAGAGTGGATAGAGCGGAAGCAGCCAGCAGACAGAAGTCAGAGTGGTCAGACTGGTCGGAGGCGTTCAGCCCCCAAGTTTCACTTACTTTCACCGCTCTTTTTATGACCGTCCCGATTGTCCAGGTAGTCTCGCTTGTCGTAGCACTGGAAATCCATTGGTTAACCACTGGTAGCAAGCACAACCTACTTTTAGCCAGCGGTCGCAGTGAGCGTGAGCCCTTGGTGGTTTCACGGAGGTGGACTTTTAGATCAGGTGCAGCCTGTGATCCCGCCTCGAGTGCCCCGCCTGCCTCAGTCTTTGCCCCAGTCTTTGCCTCAGCCTTTGCCTCAGTCTTTTAGTCTCTCTCCGAATCTGCAGAAGAGAGAAAGGAGGCTGAGGTGAGATGGCCGAGGCGATTGAGACAGCAAGCTGGGCGGCCGAAGGAGGAAAGAAGTGAGAAAGCGGCTGGAGGGGTTGCTGTGAGTAGTGTGTAAGTACGGGAGCAGTAGCAGCAGCATTTTCGTTTTCGATTTCATTGCAGCAGAGAGTTGCAGCAGAGAGTGTACAGCAGAGAGTGGACCAGGAGCTCCAGCAGAAGTGACCCAATAGTCTGGAAGAGGCTGCGGTGCTCCTGACTGTCTCCACTCAGTTCACCGGACTCCCCTTAATCCCCCACTCACTCACTCACCATCGAGAGCTCCGGATCCCCTTAACAATCATTATTTCTTTGCAGGCACGCAAGGTCATCCGTGTTTGGAGTCACCTGCATAGTGCACTTGAAGTACCTAGGCATTTCTCCTCTTCCTAATAGCTCAGGAAACTACTCTAGGGCATACTCGATACTGCTTAGAACTGGTGGCAGTGATACGTTGCAAGGACAGCAAAGACAGGAAAGTCAATTTACGGGAACATTCCTTTGCCTCCTATAAAGTCATCTTCATTATCTTGGACCTCAGCTAACCCCGATGAAAGGAGATTCAAAGGAGACTGCAGCAGCATTCCAGCATTCCAGCATTCCAGCACTCCACAGCAGTATTCTACTGCAATTACAGGAACATTTTCAGGAAAATCATAGTTGCCGAAGAGTCGTTTTTAGGTTAACGGTAAACATAATTTATAGTGTTTAACTAACAAAATACATATAAACATTTAAATAGCATGGTCTATAAAAAGATGAGGAACAGTACAATCCATATGAAAAAAGTGGGCACGGCATGAGCACCTGTTAATTATAAAAGCATTGGGAAAATGTCTCAATATGGATTATCATCGGAGAAGTTCCCAATAACTAATTTCTTCCCAACTATCCCTAAAATAAGCCCTCAAGATGATCATCAGGTGCAACCCAATACTATTGACAAAGTCAAAGTAGGGGCTTGAATCGAGAACCTACTGTGCAATTCCTCTATTTCTAAAGAAGCAGCTAAAGAAGCAGCTCATGGAAATTTTCAAATGCAATTCTTCTAAAAAATAAAAGACTCTATACTGCTTAAAGAAACTAAAGAAATCATGGAATCAGACATTTCGGGACACAAAGGTTTAACAGAGAATCAAGAGTCCCCTAGACAAATTGCTGAAACAGATTTTACTCTTCCATTTATCAATTGTTCCTTATTGCACCAATTTGCTATCAAAGAGCAGTCATTATAGTCAAAATGTCCTGCTCATTTATTATTATCGAGTACTCTGTGTAATCTGGTAGAGGATGGACTTAAGTTTTCACGATCTTTGGCATTCCAGTCACCCATCATACCGCACGCTGTAAGTAGGCAAGACCCCATTTCAAGTACTATTCCACCATTGCAGAGAATTATGGACTCCATACTAGCACTTTTAGAAAAGAACTTGGGAAATACAGATCAAATAATGGAAACTCAAACAGGAATACTTCAATATCTAGAGACAAAAAAAGGAAAAAGCAAACTACCTATCACATCCAATCTGTCCACAGACCCCAATTGCAATTGCAATCTCAATTGCATAACTTACAACCTGCTAAGGTAAAGGACAGAAAAAATGAATGTGGTCCAAATCACCAGTTTCCAGTAACTCTTTAACGAAAAAGCAGAATGCGACGCAGATGGGGGACCCAAATTTAAACAAAAACAAAAACCAAATGGCGCAGCTAGGAAAGAAATGTATTCCCTACGCAAACTTTTTATAGAACCTTCTCCAGAAAGGCTTAGGGGGAATGTTTCCCAAAATCCCATTTCCTTATTTTCAATTTTCCAGATATAAAATTGACAAGGAAGCCCTCCTTCTCCTCGAGCAAACTGCGGGCGAACAAGTGGGGATGATCTTATCTCGAATCAGAAAATTCAACCTGATCCCACAATTAGGTCACCAAAAAATGGGAAACTGAAGAATATGTAAATCTGCAAAAAGAAAATGACGAAGAAAAGATCTAAAAGAAGAATAACGAAAAGATCTTCTCAAAAAGTAAACTTTCTCCAAACAAGCTTTGCAGAGCAAGCACTGGAAGAAATTAACCATGTTAATGAAAGTAGGAATGAGTCCACAAACATATGCCAGAAGTCGGCTCTGATAGTTCCCCAAGCAGACATAAAAGCTTTGAAAGGGAAAGGTTCAAATCTTCTTGCAAAAACTTCACGACAAAATCTATAAAAGTTAATAATACAATTTAGAAGATCAACTTAATAGTCTGAACTTGCATGGCCAGGACAAATGCTCAGTCTCAAGCACTCTAGAATTAACAGATTTGTTCCTTAGCGGCAATATCCCACTAAACCATGGAAAATTTGTTGAACTACTCCGTAAAATATGAAAACTACAATCTTTAACTTCTGAAAAAATAAAACTTGTTTCTTTTCCCGATACATCTCATTGTTCAGTGGCTCACGTCGAATTTTGGTCAACCATAGTGCCAGTCTTTATTATGAAGGAGCGAGACATTCTCCATAAAATTAATTACAACCTCATTATTGTCAATCAAATTAGTTCGGCCTTAAATCATATAACGGATGATGAACACCTTTGAGACAGTGACCTTCCCGGAGAGCTGGAAGCATGCCAAGATCAACGCCTTACTCAAAAAACCCAAGGCTGACCCCAAGGACCTCAAGAACATCTGGCCCATCTCCCGGCTCCCGTTCCTGGCAGAGGTCATCAAGAAGACCATCAACAGACAACTAACCCGCTACCTCGAGGAGAACAGCATCCTGGACCAATCCCAGTCCGGGTCCTGCAGCAACCACAGCACTGAAACTGCCCTCATTGCCGCCACTGATGACATCAGTGCCCAGCCGGACAACGGAGAAACCGTGGCCCTCATCCTACTGGACCTGTCAGCCAGCTTCGACACTGTCTGCCACCGCACCCTACGCACACGCCTCCATGACGCTGGGATGCGAGACAAGGCTCTGGACTGGACCACCTCCTTCCTCTCCAGCAGAACCCAGAGTGTCCACCTCCCTCCTTTTTGCTCCAAAGCCACCAAGTTCATCTGCGGCATGCCCCAGGGATCATCCCTCAGCCCGACATTGTTCACCGTCTACATAGCACCGCTCACCCACGTCACCCGACTGCACAACCTCAACATCATCTCCCATGCTGACGACACCCAGCTCATCCTCTCACTCACCAAGGACCCCCTCACCACCAAAATCAACCTCCACGAAGGAATAAAAGCCATCGCCGAGTGGATGAAGAACAGCCGACTGAAGCTAAACTCGGAGAAGACGGAAGTCCTCATCCTCGGTCCCACCCCCTCGGCCTTGAAGGACTCCTGGTGGACGACCTCACTGGGAACAGCTCCAACACCCATCAACCTGGCACGCAACCTGGGGTTCATCCTCGACTCTACCATCTTCATGACAAAGCAGGTCAACGCCATCTCGTCCTCCCGTTTCAACACCCTCCGCATGCTCAGCAAAATGTACAGGTGGATCTCCACCGAAACAAGAAGAACAGTCACCCAGGCCCTCGTCAGCAGCAGGTTGTACTACGGAAATGCCCTCCACGCAGGAACCTTAGCCAAACTCCTGAAACGACTTCAAAGCATTCAAAACGCCTTCGCACGCCTGATCCTCGACATCCATCACCGCAGTCACATCACACCCCACCTGAGAGACCTGCACTGGCTCCCCATCACCAAGAGGATCACCTTCAAGCTTCTCACCCATGCACACAAGGCACTCCACAATACCGGACCAGCATACCTCAAAAGACGACTCAGCTTCTACACCCCCAACTGCCAGCTCCACTCCGCTGACCTTGCCTTCGCCACCGTCACCCGCATCCAAAAAGCGACCTCCGGCGGCAGATCGTTCTCCCACCTTGCCGCCAAGACCTGGAACACCCTCCCCATCCCCCTACGGCAGACCCAGGATCTGCTTACCTTCAGAAGACTCCTTAAGACCTGGCTATTCGAGCAGTAGTAGCATCTCCCTGAGCGCCTTGAGACCCTCATGAGTGAGTAGTGCGCTTACAAATGATCTGATTGATTGATTGATGAAGGAAAGCTGGCCGCCGTCAATAATAGCAACCAGCAGCCTGTGGAGTGCGTAGCATCTGGAATGGCTCTGAATCAAGACTAGTGTCACAACAGCACGAACATTCTTGGGCTTGGATTGCGGGAACAATTGTGATAAGTTGGCCTGGCATATACT